>NC_090754.1:94840694-94848194 GCF_036898095.1 Palaemon carinicauda | reverse complement strand
AGATCATTAGATATTAATGTGCATCTAGGACACGCCAAAGACATCATCAAGACAACTGTAGCTGTAACGCTAGATGACTCGCAATCAGTCAATCATTATGAGGACTTATTAGTAAACAGAAACTCAGAAGAATTTCCTCCTCCGAGCTATTTAGTAAACAACTATTTAGTAAATTTCCTAAAGAAAGGTTTCCTAAAAGTATAGTATTAGTAGTAGTAGTAGTAGTAGTAGTAGTAGTAGTAGTAGTAGTAGTAGTAGTAGTTTGATGAACTATTTTTGTTTTGGCTTCAACGTCCAACGCTAATTGGTTTGTTATATGAAACCGTTTTCAAAGGGAACTTGCTAGAAAGGGTTCATACACACAAACACACACACACACACATATATATATATATATATATACATATATATATATATATATATATATATTTGTGTGTGTGTATGAGGATCTTTAAACTTTTACAAATATTTGATATTTATTTAGAATTGGGTATTCAAAATTATTCAATTTCTCACAAATAATCGTCTATTTTATTAGGTACCCTGTCTCATAGTTATATATGAAAAGTATGAATTGATATTATTTTCCCATCAATAAGAAAACTAATGAAAATAAGTACAACTATGTCAAAATATTTATTATCTAATTTAGGTAACTTGTTGTCGGTTATATTTTGCCAGTCGTCTCTATCTTGAGCTGTTAATTCAATACTTCTCCATTCATTATCAACAACTTCGCACTTCATAGTCCTCAGCCATGTAGGCCTGGGTCTTCCAACTATGCTAGTGCCTTTTGGAGCCCAGCTGAACGTTTGGTTAACTAATCTCTCTTGGGGAGTGCAAATAGCATGCCCAAACCATCTCCATGTACCACTTATTATTATTATTATTATTATTATTATTATTATTATTATTATTATTATTAGCTAAGCTACAACCTTAAATGGGAAAGCAGGATGCTAAAAGCCCAAGGGCTCCAACAGGGAAAAATAGCCCAGCGAGGAAAGGAAATAAGGAAATAGATAAACCAAATGAGAAGTAATGAACAACTAAAATCAAGTATTTTATGAACAGTAACAACATTAAAACAGATTTCCTTTAAACTTCAGTAAATATGATTTCATATTTTGAAGACGGAAAACGAGATTGAAAAGAAAAAATTATGAATAACGCAATGAATAAGATATTGTCCTCTCATATCGCGTCTGTTAACTACCAATGAATAATTGCTCGCATGATTGATGTTACATTGGAAACAAAACATACGCTGATATTGTGGGTTTCTCCATTACTTAAATATCTTTTTTTTTTCTATTGAATATATTATCAGAATTATCTGTGGTTTTGGCATGTCTTGTTGACATTTGTTTTTATTTAAGTTGATCCTGAATAAAATTTCATACATCAGAAATTGTATTTCATGTTCATCTAATGACACAGTGAGAGAGAGAGAGAGAGAGAGAGAGAGAGATGTTTACTCTATAGTTTCTTAAGACCGTATTCTTCTGCGTTTGCAGAGAGAGAGAGAGAGAGAGAGAGAGAGAGAGAGAGAGACGCAACATGTATACTCAAAAGTTTCTTAAGACCATATTTTTCCTGGTTTGTAGAGAGAGAGAGAGAGAGAGAGAGAGAGAGTTGGGAAGGCTAAAACAGTTTTTATTGTCGGGTGGTAAAGTTGAGAAAGTAACTGATACATGCATTTCACTCCAGAGGACAGCTCTCTCTCTCTCTCTCTCTCTCTCTCTCTCCTGCAAGAGGTAAAATATGGTGCTAAATAATGAAACTATTAGTTGAGTTCTCTCTCTCTCTCTCTCTCTCTCTCTCTCTCTCTCTCTCTCTTAAGATTTGATCTAAAAAGATTATGGCAATTGACTTTACTTTAGTCTACCAACAAAATCATGTCTAGCCTCTTGGCTAGTACAGTGGTAAAGTGCTCGCCTAGCACTCTCTTAGCAGCAGACTGATCCCAGCACAGGACCCTGAGTTTAAGCTATTTACTGGTGAGGCCACTGCTGTGCTTGGACACCATAGTGAGGTGTAGGGCTTGTACGGCTGACGATCTGATGAGCATCTATTCTAATGAAACTGGAAATGAAATCAAACTCTTTTAACCGTTTATAAGGAATAATATGGGGACATTTCAGTGGCAAGTAAAACTACAACAATATTATTATTATTACTTGCTAAGCTACAACCCTATCTGGAAAAGCAGGATGCTATAAGCTTATGGGCTCCAATAGGGAAAATAGCCCAGTGAGGAAAGGAAACAAGAAAAAATAGAATATTTTAAGAACAGTAACAACATTAGTTTAAATATTTCCCAGATAAACCATAAAAACTATAACAAAATAAGAGGAATAATATATATTTCAAGATGATGAATCAATCAGAAATAAGAAGTGCCTACATTTTAATAAGTATAATTAGGTTAAAATTTAAATAGATTCTAAACAACATTAGCCTACTATATAATCTCTTTTTCTATCTAGTTTGATAAAGAAAGTAATAAAAAGCGATAAATAAAGAGAGGAATAAGAAGAAGAGAAAATGAAAATTCAAGAGTAATCAATTCTCATCTTGCGAGACGAACCTCCTCGGAGGTGGGATCGTCTTCTCTTTATTACATCTGAGAAATTGGAAATCCTAAGGACTGGGGGGGGGGGAAGGGGGAGAAGGGGGGAGGGGCGGGTGTTTGGGTGGGCGTTAAATGAACAACCCAATAATTGGTTAAAGAGAGAGAGAGAGAGAGAGAGAGAGAGAGAGAGAGAGGTAACTTGAATAGGTGTTTGGAGTTCTGGGGTAACTAATTATGTAGGAGACTAGTTAGTTAAAGAGTATATTAGAAATATATATATATATATATATATGCATATATATACACACATACATATAATGTTTATGTATATGTGTATATATACATACATGTACCTCTCTCTCTCTCTCTCTCTCTCTCTCTCTATATATATATATATATATATATGTATATATATATATATGTATATATATATATATATATATACTGTTTATCAACAAACAACAAATGCAGCTGTTGCTATAGTCCACTCTAGGACAAAGGTCTCAGACATGTTATTCATGTCTGTAGTTTGGCCAGTTCTCATCACCAAGCTGGCCAGTGCGGATTGGTGATGGTGGGAGATTTTCGTCTTATCGTTCACAGCAAACCAACCTAGTATGGGTGTCTGTGACTTGTACAGCTTTGCTGATCACAAGAAGATTTTGAAAGGAAAGACCACATAGAAAAAAAGCATCAGTAAAGTCCAGCATTTAACGAAAGGATCGTGCCATATAAAATGTATCCCAAGTTCTAAATTCATAGATCTATTCCTCGGATTTCAAATTCGTTTATTTTTCCTGAATGGTTTGCAATCAAAATGCTTTCTATTTTCATTTAGAGGGGGGGAGGGGGTGTGTGTTTTGAAGGGCGTGGAGTTTGATTTCATGCAAATATTAAATTCCTGTGGAAACACTACGTCGTTTAATTCTGGTTGGGAAATTCTCATAGAAAAATTCTTTGGTCTCATTGAATTGTTCTGGGAGAGGGGGGGTGGAGTTGGATTTCACCCGATTATTAAATTCCTGTGGAAACACTACGTCGTTTAATTCTGGTTGGGAAATACTCATAGATAAATTCTTTGGTCTCACTGAAATGTTCTTGGGGGGGGGGGGGGGGTGGTCGTCGACATCTTATCGCATTAAGTTAAATTAAAAGAAATTTATTTTCAATCAATCACTGATTTAGAATTCAAATTTATTCGAATTCTAATTGAATATACTTGCGTATTCATTATTCTAACAAACGATGAAATTTGAGTTAATATGAATAGGCCTTTTTATTTGAAAATGTTTCTTATTATTATTTCAAGTAAAACTACAATCCTAGTTGGAAAAGCAAGATGCTATAAGCCAAAGGGCTCCAACAAGGAAAATAGCAGAATGACCTATTTAATATCATATAAGTGGTAGAGCAATTGTCTAACGTTTGCAAGGTCCATGGTTCGATTCCCGCATGCCAACCATCAGTTGACCTAGGTTTCCGAAGATACCAGATTTAGCTAATAATAAGTAAAGGGTGCTGGACTCGCAACTGCATCCCAAGATAATTATAATAATATTTTATATACAACAACAAATACAGAAGTCTCTAGTGCACTGCTGGACAAAGGCCTCAGACATGTCCTTATTAATGACTCTGGTTTATCCAGTTCATTACCTTGCTGGCCACTCTGGATTGGTAATGGTGGGAGACTTTATTCTGACGCTCACGGCAAACCAACCTATTATGGGTGCTCCTGACTAGTACAGCTTTGCTGATCAAGATGATACACGAACCCTTTCACCATGTTAATGATCCCCATAAAGAAAGGAATGTATATATATATATATATATATATATATGTATAAAACCTATGTTTCATAATCATACATCTTCCAGGCCGAAGAATGGAATACAAGAATACACAAAAAATCAGTATAAAAGTATTATGAAATAAGATATTAAAAGAAATAATAAAGATTAACAAATATATGTTTATATATACATATATATATATATATATATATTCATATATATATATATATATATGTGTGTATATATATATATATGTATATATGTATATATGTGTATATATATGCATATATATATATATATATATATGTATATATGTATATATGTGTATATATATATATATATATATAATGGCAGTCTATCTGTCTATGTATCTATCTATCTACTCATACATCTATATGTATCTGTATCTACTAAACACTAAGTATACCTCATCTAAAAAATAATGGCATTACGTGAGAGAGAGAGAGAGAGAGAGAGAGAGAGAGAGAGAGGGGGGGGTAAATAAAACACGGAAAGCCATAGAAGGGTCATTGATGACATCTTGACTTCGAAAGGAACGTGACATCGCCACCAAAACCTCACGTTCCTTCGATGAAGGACTTCAGGGGAATTCCCTTTCCTGGAGATTCAATTGCTCTCACAAGACTGACTTTGGGGATGAGGAAGGGGGGGGGGGGTTGTTAGTATGAGCTCCTAAGTCCCCTCCTCCTTCCACTTTCCAATTAGGGATTGTGAATGAAGTCATTAAAAATATATATTTCTATATATACAAGAGTTGGAAGACCCAGGCCTACATGGCTGAGGGTTATGAAGCGGGAAGTAGATGTTTAGACGACCCGTTTACTTGGCAAGAAAAATTGATAGTGAGATGTTAGTAGATGGTTTGGCCATGTAAGAGGAATGGGTGATTATATGTTAGTGAGTGTAAACTTTGATTCAGAAGCAAACACAAGAGCACCACCTAACCTAACCTAGGAACTGTATCCTGAACAACTTACCTACCTGGAAGAAAGGTTTTTGTTTATGTGGGGTAAAATACATGATGGAAATGAAGAGTCTTGATCTACAGGAAATCCAGGAGTTCATACTGAAGAAATGTGAATGGTGTAGTGCATGTATGGGGGTTGAATACACTACTGATGAGCCGTTCATGGGGAAAAGTAAGCGAGAAGTGAATCATCATTTAACGAATTAGTGGCGCTTTGTTCATGGAGCCATCCCCTGAGATATATATATATATATATATATATATATTTATATATATATATATATATATATGTGTGTGTGTGTGTGTGCGCGACAATTTTACCACTAACACCCTTGATCGTAGTATTTTAAAAATTAGCTACAAAGGGTTGTGATGACCTATTGGAAACGTCCCTGCCTGCCGTTCTGTCTGGCTGGGGTTCGAGTCTCGCTCAATCTCGATAGTTTCTTGTAGTGTCTACAACCTCGCCATCCTTTTGAACTAGGTATGGGGTTTTTGTGGGAGCATATAAGTTTACCTGCCGAGTCATTAACAGCCATTGCCTGACCCTTCCTGTCCTAGCTGGGCGGAGAGGGGTATTAGGTGCTAATCATATGTATATATGGTCAGTCTCTAGGGCATTAAGCTAGGGCAGTGTCACTGTCCCTTACCTATGTGATTCATGAGCGGCCTTAGTAAAATACCTTTTGATATCGAATTCACTGTGCCCTGGGACCACAGACACGTAGGATAGTTCTTTTATATGATAAGCAGCCTAGTTCTACCCGGCCAGGGATTCAAACCTTAGCATCGAGTAGAAGTAAAGTTATAAAATAAGTCTTTGCAATTCTGCCATAGAGATGTATTTTTATGACAGAGCGATGTAGTGTTATAGTTTAACTTTATATCTACTCAATGCTAAGGCTTGCATCCCTGTTTAGGCAGAAGTACATATAATAAAATTAATTTTCTTGCGGGGCTGTGATCCAGTGGAAGCGTAAATTCGTTATTAAAATGTTTTTGAGACATTTGAATATATATATATATATATATATATATATATAAATATAAATGTATATGTATAGGGGTATGTGCGTGTTTGTTTGTTTGTTTGTTTGTAATTTACATCACAGACGATTGTCTAAGTGACGTCAATGTGTTTCCTTCAGGAATCCTCTTGTTTCCTCAGCTCCTTTACGTTTTCAGATGTAAGCCTTTGGTTAAAGAAACGATTATTATTCCTTTCTTTCATATTTTATCCACTAAAGCACTGTATATGTATGTAACTGCATGTCTGTGTGCGATGTATACAGCGAGATACGATCATGTGTACGTATCCTGAATACAAAGAGAGAACTATGGACTGGATACAGAGGGTTACAATAGATTTCAGCCGCCCACTGCTACAGGAGCTGGTGTGCCTTTGTAAGCGCCCTTTGTCTCCTATAAACTTCGTTATGTCCTGCGACAACAAAGCAAAGGCAAAAGAAATTTGCTTTCGCCTGACTGTGAAATACACTTTATCAATCAGTTGGTGCAATATGTGTCTTTTTCTTAGTTTTTTTTTTTTATCCGTTGTTATGCCTCCGCCAGCGAAGTTGGAAGGAGGTTGTTTTAACCCCTGTTTGGGAGTGTGTATGTGTGTGTGTGTTTGTTTGTTTGTGAACTTTTTCCTGGCCACAATTTGCAATGTGGCGTTTCTTTCTTCTTTTTTTTATCCGTTTTTGCCCCCGTCAACGAAGTTGGAAGAAGGTTATGTTTTACCCCCCTGTTTGTGTGCTTGTGTTTGTGTTTATTTATGAACTACTTCCTGGACCCAGTTTGCAATATGGTGTTTCTTTCTTTTCTTTTTTTATTTTTACACCTCCGCCAACGAAGTTGGAACGGAGTTATGTATTAACTCCTGTTTATGTGTGTGTGTTTGTTTGTGAATTTCTTCCTGGCCACAATTTCAACCGTAGAGTTATGAAACTTGCAGGGATTATCTGTTATGTAAAAAGCTGGAAATTATTAAATTTGAGAAGGTTAAGGTTAAAGGTCAAGGTCAAGGTCAAGGTCAGGGAAAAGGTTGAGAAATAAGATGTCACAGTGAAGGTCTGCGCTCTACTGAGTGCCCCTCTAGTTTTTCATATATTTCGTTCCTTATGATTTTGTTTTTATTAAT
>NC_090754.1:94830694-94835694 GCF_036898095.1 Palaemon carinicauda | reverse complement strand
TATATATATCTATATATATATTTATATGCATATATTATATGTATGTATGTATGTATGTATATTTTTACGTATATATACCCATATATTATTATTATTATTATTATTTTTATTATTATTATTATTATTATTATTGTTACTATTATTTGCTAAGCGGCAACCCTAGTTGGAAAAGCAGGATGCTATAAGCCCAGGGCCCCAACAGGGAAAATAGCCCGGTGAGGAAAGGAAATATAAAATATATTAAGAACGATATCAACATTAAAATAAATATTTCTTATATAAACTATAGAAACTTTAACAATACAAGAGGAAGATATATTAGATAGAATCGTGTGCCTGAGTGTACCCTCAAGCCAGAGAACTCTAACCCAAGAAAGGAATATATATATATATATATATATATATATTCCTAACCTTTGGACGAAACGTAATATTCTGTCTCATAATACATAATTTTAGAAGACACTCGGTCTGTACCAGAGCATTGAACAGGCAATAAGGTTAAAGTTTTGTTGAGACACTTTTCTGTTTCTCAGTCAAGGAGAAAGATAGTTGGGACTTTTGAGTTGCAAACAGCAATCGATCACCTAAACATTTTGTATGGTAGATAAGTTCTCTAACCATTCAGGCATGGAAACTTTGAGAGAGAGAGAGAGAGAGAGAGAGAGAGAGAGAGAGAATTATTCAGAATATTAAACTTGTCAAGAACAAAGAGAGAGAGAGAGAGAGAGAGAGAGAGAGAATTATTAAGAGTATGAGACTTGGCAAGAACTGAGAGAGAGAGAGAGAGAGAGAGAGAGAGAGAGAAATCTCACATGTGAGAATTAAAAAGTACTCAGAGAGAGAGAGAGAGAGAGAGAGAGAGAGAGAGAGACCTGCATTGTCTACCTATGACGGCAATATGTTCTTTAAAATCTTAAAATCTTTTTTCCTCAGAGAGACTATGACCTTTGGGGTCAATATTCTTAATCTTCCTCCTCACTTCCATTCTTAGGTCTTTTGCATGATAATACTCAGAGTCTCCTCTAATATTTATTCAGCTTTCTCCTTTGCTTGCAAAGCTCTGTGCCTTTATGAATATGCAAACTTTGTCCAGCTGGAGAGAGAGATCAAGATAGGTTCTCCGGAAAATGAAACTGTGTTGTCTGTATAAGATATCTTACGTTTTTAGATTGTTGTACTTTGGGAATGTGATATATATTTTCAGCATATATATATATATATATATATATAAACTTGTAAATATACTGTGTATGTATATATATATATATATATATACACACATACACGTATTCACACACACACACACACACACACTTAGTGAAAGTGTTTGCACATCGCAATGATCATTAAAGCTGTACAAGTCAAGGCCACTCATACTAGTTTGGTTTGCTGTGGGCGATCAGTCTAGAGTTCCCACCATCACCAATCCACACTGGCCAGCGTGGTGATGCAAATTGGCCAAACCCCAGACATGAATAAAGACACTTTTGCATTTGCCGTTATTTTTGTAATTGTGTGTGTGTATATATATATATATATATATACAGTATATATATATTAATATGTATATATGTATATATATATATATACAGTATATATATATATATATATATATATACAGTATATATATATATTAATATACATATATATATATATAAATATATTTTTTTTTACCAGAGAGTAAAATGCCCTTCTTATTTTCTTATGAGAATATAACCTTTAAAAGCAATTTGAGATCTTAACACATTTCACGTAATCAACACCGCAAATTATATCTCAAATATTTCCCACACTCCTGATCCCTCAAGTCTATCTTGACGAAGGCAAAAAAAAAAAAAAAAAATAAGGCAATGATTAATGACGAGCATAAATCATTCCTTGTCATCCACCATTTCAACTTGTATTTTGAATAAGAAAATTGCTGACTTGCATTTTATTTTAATATTATTATTGTTGTTGTTATTATTAATATTATTATTATTGTTGTTGTCGTTATTATTATTATTATTATTGTTATTATTATTATTATTGTTATTATTATTATTATTATTATTATTATTATTATCACTTGCTAAGCTACAACCCCAGTGGGAAAAGTAGGATGATATAAGCCCAGGGGCTCCAACAGGGAAAAACGCCCAGTGAGGAAAGGAAACAAGGCAAAAGGGAAATTTTTTTTAGAACAGTGACAATACAGAGGCTATGGCATTACCCAGGACTAGAGAACAATGGTTTGATTTTGGAGTGTCCTTATTAGATGGTCGAGAAACTTTATATGCAGTATTTCAATCAGTTCTACCCACGTTTATATAAGATCTTTATTAATGGATTTTGGGGATTTTATGCAAAAACATTTGAGGTTGTAGATATAAATAGTTGTGTATTTTGATCCTGATTGTAAAATATTCTTTAAAATGCATTTTTTTTTAAAATTATCAATGACCTTCGATGTCTTTATTTGGGTCTGTCTTCCTGAATTGAAGGTTAAAGGTGTCTGGTTTTAGTTCCAGTCAAATCAGAGGAGATGCTCACCAGAACATCAGCTTGGCAAGTCCAACACCCTCCACTGTGGTGTCCAACCACAACAGTGGCCTCCTCAGTAAAAAGCTTAAACTTACGGTCCCGGGATGGGATCGATTTGCTGCCATGTAAAAGCTAGTCGAACACTACCTCTGTACTAGCCAGGAGGCTAGTACAGGTTATTATTATAAATATTATTATTATTATTATTATTATTGTTATTATTACTATTATTATTATTATTATTATTTTTATTACTTGCTAAGCTACAGCCCTAGTTGGAAAAGCAGTATGCTATAAGCCCAAGGTCTCCAACAGGGAAATTAGCCCAGTAAGGAAAGAAAATAAGGAAAACTTCAAGAAGTTTAAGAACAATAATAACATTAAAACAGATCTTTTTTATATAAACTATAAAAACTTGAAAATAACAAGAGAAAGAAAAGCAAGATAGTATAGTGTGCCTGGGTGTACCCTCAAGCAAGAGAACTCTAACCAAAGGCAGTGGAAGACCATGGTACAGAGGCTATGGCACTAGATTTTCCATACTTGTGGAATACACAATTAATGGCCAGCCTTTGTGAGTGGTTATAAAAATAGAGTACAAGTGTCATGTAATGAATGATAAAAATAAAATAATATTTATCACTAAGAAAAAGACTTATGACTTAGGACTCATGAAATCCAACAGCAAAGGCTGACAAGATAAATAAAGAGTCGACGGTGGGTGGCACGAACATGTAAGGAAATCTACTTGAAGCAAAAGTAAAAGGATAGGGAGTCTTAACAGGAGAAGAGAGAAGGACAGCCAATGGCTTCGTATCATTAGATAAGATAAGAGATAATTGATTTTTTAAGAATCCATTAAGATTTAAGATTCGAAATTCCATTTTATGATAAAATTTCCCTTTGAAATCTACTATCTATTCATTAGAAACAGGAGCTATTGACCCTAAAAGGGAGCCCCTACTCTCTCTCTCTCTCTCTCTCTCTCTCTCTCTCTCTCTCTCTCTCTCTTTAGGAATGATATCATTGTCTCAAAATACCCAAAACTCTGAAGCTGCTTCAAGTTAAGCTAAATTAACAAATTGTTTCTTAATTAATACTTTTTGCAAAGTCTTCTCAAGCATTTTTATTTCTTTTCTATTTCTGTGAGTCTAATAATTTTGGCCTTGCTGTAACTACAAAAGTACTCTGAGAGTGCAGACCTCCGTCACGGCAGATATTTTTTTCCTCGAAACCAGCTTGCCTTTCCCAGAATCAATTTAGACCGTGGGCGTATTTGAAGTCTGTGTGACAACCATGCGTGAACTTGGGGTTTAAAGATAGGGTTAATACTGTCGACTTATTGCTTGACCTTGACCTTGACCTTTGTCGTAGGACTTTCAAATTAAAAATTGAATCACTTCCACGTCTCAACATAACAATTAATCCCTGAAAGTTTCACTATATGAATAAAATTGTGGGTAGGAAGTTGTTCGCATACAAACTAACAGGCTAACAGGGGCGTAAACATAACCTCCTACCAACTTCGTCGGCGAAGGTAATCATCTTGCTCTTATTCTGCTATTGAGTTTAATGTTCTAATCAGCTTAGATTTAATCTCCCTTGGAGCTCAATGTTCTTATACGCTAGGATTCAATCTGCCTGGGAGCTCACTATTCTAATCATGTCGGTTTTAGTTTCCCCTGGAGGATCATGCTGTAATCAGCTTGAATTTAATAGAAGTTAGAACTTCATGTTCTTAACAAGCCCATTTTACTTTACTTTAAGGGCTGCTCATCTGGTCCTGTAGAGCAGGGAACCCTACTCTCTATAGCAGTGGTTCCCAACCTTTTTTCTGTCATTTCCCCCCTATACCCAATTCAACCATCCAGATTTCCCCCTTCATGCCCCGCCCAGCCCTCATGCCCACTCGCCTACCTCAGAAATGGGCATGACACTCCAATTCTCCTCTTGAATATCATGTCTTTGAGAACTGATATGATCATATCACAATTGAATGGCTAACAACAAATTACCGCACGTACTATGAGGACATTTTCCGCTTGTTTTAGTTAGTAGGTAGTGTAATTATTTCCCCCCTGGAAGCTTCAAATTTCCCCCCAGGGAGAAATTTCCCCCAGGTTGGGAACCACAGCTCTACAGGACCTCCGCGGTCGTTTTATGATGTTCATTCGGGAGCATTTAACATTTCACTTACTGTTTGATCATCACTGCCAAAACACTCGCAGAATAAGAAAATGTTCAGTTTCCTCTTGAAAGCCTTAATATCTTCAATTATTCGGATGTCTCGTGGGACCCTATTGTATAGTCTCGGGGCCGCATATTTAAAGGTTCTAAAGCCTACAGCAGACTTGTATCTAGGTTCTAATAGTTTGAAACCATCTGTAAATATTCTCATGTCAGGATGATTAGGAAGCAATGTAAACGTTAAGGTTGCTGTGTGAGCAAAGATCTGTCAGTAATTTTACTCTTCT
>NC_090754.1:94827231-94830194 GCF_036898095.1 Palaemon carinicauda | reverse complement strand
AGAGAGAGAGAGAGAGAGAGAGAGAGAGAGAGATAAAACTAATAGCATTACATTGTATAAGCATGTATGAAACACGTACAATACAGGATAAACAAAGCCGTATAAGACATGTCCAGGTAAATGCATCAATCACAATTTCATGTCTAAATTGATAAAACAAAAGACTCGCTTGTGTTATTAAGGTTCTGATAAGCTTACTAGCAGACTACAGCCAGGAATATTATATAAACTAATCTCCAAGATCGATTGGATCAACTCTGAATGAAGGAATGAAGGATTTGAAGTTCTCTGGCATCCAGACGTCGAAGGTCATTGACGCCGGGATCAACTCTGATCACACAAACACTAATCTCCACGGTGGATTACATAAAAGCTGATTATAAACGTGAAACTTATAATTGATTCATTTAAAACTGACTAGACACATTGAACTCTACTGGATCCTAACAGATCAGAAACATCAAGTTCGAAGGATCAGTAGACAAAAGCCAATTTGTTACATAAAGGTCCAAAATATCCAACACGTTTAAAACGATATCAGGAGACCAAAATCACGGACAGATCTTTGCTCACACAGCCTCTATAACGTTTAAAACACTTCCAGAAGAGTAAAATAACTGACAGATCTTTGCTAACACAGCATCATTAACGTTTACATCGCTTCCAAATCGTCCTGACACGAGAATAGTTACAGATGGTTTCAAACTATTAGAACCTAGATACATGTCTACTGTAGGTTCTAGAGCCTTTATATATGCGGCCCCGAGACTATACAATAAGCTCCCACGAGACATCCGAATAATTGAAGATATTAAGGCTTTCAAGAGAAAACTGAAGACTTATTCAGCGAGTGTTTTGGCAGTGTTGATCAAACCTTAAGTGAAATGTTAAATGCTCCCGAGATGAACATCATAAAACGAGCGTGGAGGTCCTGTAGAGAGTAGGGTTCCCTGCTCTACAGGTCCATATAAACAGCTCTTAAAGTAAAGTAAAGTAAGCTTGTTAAGAACATGAAGTTGTAACTTAGATTAAATTCAAGCTGATTACAGCATGATCCTCCAGGGGAAATTAAAACCAAGATGATTAGAATAGTGAGCTCCTCCCAGGCAGATTGAATCCTGGCATATAAGCCCATTGTGCTCCAAGGAAGATTAAATCTAAGCTGATTAGAACACTAAACTCAATAGCAGAATTAGTACAAGATAATTACCTCCACCAACGAAGTTGGGAGGAGGTTATGTTTTCGCCCCTGTTTGTCTGTTAGTTTGTTTGTGAACAACTTCCTACCCACAATTTTACTCATAGAGTAGTGAAACTTTCAGGGATTAATTGTTATGTTGAGACGTGGAAGTGATTAAATTTTGGTTTTGAAAGTCCTAGGTCAAAGGTCAAGGTCAAGGTCAAGCAATACGTCGACAGTATTAACCCTATCCTCATACGCAAGTTCGCGCATGGTCGTCAAAGAGACTTCAAATACGCATGCGGTCTAAATTGATTCTGGGAAAGTCAAGCTGGCTTCGAGGGAAAAAATCTGTTGTGGCGGAGGTCTGCAATCTCAGAGTGATTTTGTAGCTACACCAAAAATCGCATTAAAATATTAAATCCAAAGTGATTAGACTCACATAATTATAAAAGAAATAAAAATGCTTGAAAAGACATCGCAAAAGGTAATAACTGGGAAACAATTTGTTAGTGAAGCTGACCTTGAAGCAGCTTCAGAGTTTTGGGTATTTTGAAACAATGATATCATTCCTAAAGAGAGAGAGAGAGAGAGAGAGAGAGAGAGAGAGGAGAGAGAGTGTAGGGGCTCCCTTTGAGGGTCAATAGCTCCTGTTTCTAATGAATAGATAACAGGTTTTAAAAGATTTTATCATAAAATGGAATTTCGAATCTTAAATCTTAATGGATTCTTAAAAATCAATTATCTTATCTAATGATACGAAGCCTTTGGCTGTCATTGTCTTGTTCTTCTTTTAAGACTCCCTTTCCTTTTACTTTTGCTTCAAGTAGTTTTCCCTACATGTTCGTGCCACCCACCGTCGACTCTTTATTTATCTTGTTAGCCTTTGCTGTTGGGTTTCCTGAGTCCTAAGTCATAAGTCTTTTTGTTAGTGATAATTATTATTTTATTTTTATCATTCATTCGATGACAATCAAATACTCTCTCCTTTTATAACCACTTACAAAGGCTGGACATTAATTATGTATTCAATAAGTATGATAAAAATTTTGTATTTCATAAGTATGAAAAATAAAATTGTGTATTCCACAAGTATGAAAAAAAAATTGAGTATTCCATATATATGAAAAAAAAAAATCTGATTCGAGAACCCGAATAAACACATCGAAACAAAATGACATATATTTTTAAAATATTCTGAAATGAGGAGCAAAATACACAACTAATTATATCTAAATCCCAAAATGTCTTCACATAAAATTCCCCAGATCCAATAATAAAAAATTTAAATAAACATAGAACTGAATAGATTACCGATATAAAGGCTATAATTCATTTGATGACACTCTAAAATCAAACCATTGTTCTCTAGTCTTGGGTAGCGCCATAGCCTCTGTACCATGGTCTTCCACTGTCTTGGGTTACAGTTCTCTTGCTTGAGGGTACACTCGGGCACACTAGTCTATCTCGTTAATCTTCCTCTTGTTATTTTCTTCAAGTTTTAATAGTTTATATGAGAAAGATTTATCTTAATGTTATTATTATTCTTAAACTTCTTGTGGTTTTTCCTTATTTCCTTTCCTCATAGGGCTAATTTCCCTGTTGGAGGCCTTGGGCTTATAGCATACTGCTTTTAAACTAGGGTTGTAGCTTAGCAATTAATAATAATAATAATAATTATAAAAATAATAATAATAAAAATAATAATAATGATAATAAAAACAACAACAACAACAATAATAATAATAATAATAATAATAATAATAATAATAATAATAATAAC
>NC_090754.1:94817231-94824731 GCF_036898095.1 Palaemon carinicauda | reverse complement strand
CAGATGCAGATGTCAGAAAAGGAGAGAAATCAGCTGACTGACATTATACTGTTTTTAATCAGGATTATCAATCGTAATTCTGGGCTGTTTGTCAATGAGGTTTCATTTATCAATTACAGAAGGGATTCATTTCTAGATTTATTTTGCTTCCTGATGTGGGGATGATATTTATTTATGTTTATGGTTCGTTCGTGATTATATTAATTCAGCTAATAATAATATAAACAATAATAATAATATACACATATATGTATCTATATATATGAAAGAGAAAACAAGCATTTATATGCATATCATATACACACATAATTTATATACATATATACATATATATATATATATATATATATATATCCATGCATATATATATATATACACATATATATATACAGTATAATATATATATATATATATACATATACACACACACATATATATATCAAATAAACAACACATAGGCTACTGTAGATACTTGTATACATACATATACACACATGTATGTATATATATATATATATATATATATATACATGAATGAAATAACGTGTTTAAATTTGAATGACTTTCTCCTAGTAACTTGAAGGTGGCATGTGTATTTTATATATACACACATACAGTATGCGAACATATACATAACTATATAATCTTTTTGACTGGCCAGACAGTACTGCATTGGATCCTCCTCTCTGGTTACGGTTCATTTTCCCTTTGCCTACATACACACTGAATAGTCTGGCATATTCTTTACATATTCTCCTCTATCCTCATACACCTGACAACACAGATTACCAAACAATTCTTCATCACCCAAGGGGTTGTCGCACTGTAATTGTTCAGTGCCACTTTCCTCTTGGTAAGGGTAGAAGAGACTCTTTAGCTATGGTAAGCAGCTCTTCTAGGAGAAGGACACTCCAAAATCAAACCACTGTTCTCTAGTCTTGGGTAGTGCCATAGCCTCTGTACCATGGCCTTTCACTGTCTTGGGTTAGAGTTCTCTTGCTTGAGGGTACACTCGAGCACACTCTCCTATCTTATTTCTCTTCCTTTTGTTTTGTTAAAGTTTTTATAGTTTATATAGGAGATATTTATTGTTGTTACTCTTCTTAGAATATTTTATTTTCCTTTTTTCCTTTCCTCACTGAGCTATTTTCCCTGTTGGAGCCCCAGGGCTTATAGCATACTGCTTTTCCAACTAGGGTTGTAGCTTAGTAAGTAATAATAATAATAATAATACACATATACATATATATGCGTATATATGTATTTCTATTTTTCTTCCATGGAAATAGAAAATTATCCTCATCCAACTCCCGGACATACACACATTCACACACACTGCAGGAGACAGACGCCCACCTGAATTAGGACCCCCAAAATTTTATCAGAAAGTAATTAGGAGATGCGTCCTTTGTTTCCATTTTCTTGCAACGAAGTCCTGGAACACCAACTTGCAATGGGAAATTGTTTTTGGGGGGTAACGTGGGCTAATCTTAATTAGGGGAAATTCGTTTTGGGTGATTTTGGGAAAGGTAAGAATGAATTTGGTTAGTTATATATATCCTTTTGAGAATATAAGGAAATATGGCAAGACTAGATAAAGGGGTCATGAGAGAGAGAGAGAGAGAGAGAGAGAGAGAGAGAGAGAGAGAGGAGAGAGCGGGGGGCCTAATCCTAAAATAGAATGCTTTTTTATTCTACTTTATTAACGTAAAATACCATATAAGTGTATGAATGTATATGTATATATATATATATATATATATATATATATATATATATACATATATATACACATATATATACACACAACAACAACAACAAAAACACCAAAAATAACAAATACAAACCAGTTCAAGTCCACTGCAGGACAAAGGCCTCAGACATGTCGTTATTCATGTCTGTGATTTGACCAGTTTTCCCTATCACGCTAGCCAGTGCGGATAAGTGATGGTGGAAGATTCTAGTCTGATCACTCACAGCAAACCAACCTCATACGGGTCGCCCTGACTAGTACAACTTTTGCTGATCATGATGATATACGAATTATTTCACCTCGTTAACTGATCGATTTTGAGTTCTCTGGCATCGTGACATCGAAGGTCATTGACGCCAAAATCGTTTGATTATAAATAAAGAAAAAAAAGGAAATTCCATTTAAAACAATAAAAGTAAAGTTGTCATTATAAAAGTTAAATAGCTTTCGGAAGATTTGCTTCAGAAATAAATCTATAAGTACCGCTAGAATAGGGCAACACATCAAGGTAATATAACCCTGATATATACATATATATATATATATATATATATATATGTGTGTGTGTGTGTGTGTGTGTGTGTGTACAATCGTATATGCACATGCATGTATATATATACATATTTATAATCATAAATATATATATAAATGTATATATATATATATATATATATACATATATGTACATGCATATACTGCATATATATATATATATATATATATATATATTATATACATCCACCCAATTCCTTCCCGTACTTCGAAAATGAGTAATCGCTCGAATGTTCTATAAACAATTACAAATTATATACCAAAATCATTCACGACTTATAAAACCAAAAAACAGTAATTTCTGCAATCTCTTCTCCAATCATGAAAGACATTAGAGTCATCTTTGCAACATTGCAAAGTTTTATATCAATTAAACTAATTATTATTAAGCCAATGTTGCAATCGGCTCTTGAACTAGACGAGCGATTGGCCGAATCTGCAACTCGCTATGATTGGTGAATGATTGGAAGGATTTCAAGGAGATATGAACAATCAAGTCATGATTCATGATTAATTATAGGTTTTACAGGAATCAAATAACAAGTGTCGATGGATTACTGATAGGTTATCAATAATAATGAGGTTGATAAGCATTTAAATTTCGAAGCAGATATATGCAAAAAAAAAAAAAAAAAAAAAAAAAACCAACCTATTAAATATTCAGACACCACAACGCTTATAAATTTGAAGTAAAAATCACCTATTACAACTAAAGAATATATGATAAAATAGATAATAAAATAGAAAACAGAAAGATATTTCTAAATTTTTCTAAAATTTAAAAAAATATTTTTTGTACTTACATTTCCGACGACAACTTTCAAATTGCGAGGCATCTGAAATAAAAAAATACGCATATCAGTATATTGTATCTTGTATATACATACATACATACATAGACACACACACACACACATATATATATATATATATATATATGTATATATATATACATATATATATATATATATATACATATATATATATATATATATATATGTGTATATAAATAAATATATGCGTATATATATATATATATATAAAAGAATACATATATATATATATATATATATAAAAGAATACATACATATATATATATAAAAAACAATACATACATATATATATATATATATATTTATATATATTATATATATATATATATATAAAACAATACATACATATATATATATATTTATATATATTATATATATATAATTATATATATATATATATATATATAACACCAAACACTTCTAAATAAATGTCCCTTCATACAGGGTAACAATATACATCGACCAACAACAAAACTCGTGTCTTAAGAAGAGCCCAAGTGTTCTTGAAGAAACAAGCTAATTTAAAATAATTCCCAGTTTTAATGAAGCTGCCAACGAATGTCTTCCATATAAATAATAAATATTCTATATTTTAGGAATTACGTTTGTCTCTTTACATATTAAAATAATTTTTATATTTTTATATCACTGTTTAAGGGTTTAAAGGCCATTCATGAATGGCAGAGGCAAGGGACAGTGACATCGCCCTATCGAGCAGGATAAAGCCCTAGATCAGCAACCAAGGCCCCTCTCCACACAAGCTAGGATAAAGGAGGGCCAGGCAATGCCTGCTGATGACTCAACAGATAGACCTTTAGGCTGATGTTCCAAAATATAAACATTAATCATATATTGGTTTTATCTCCATATACAAACGTCGTTTTTTTGCAGTTGTTTCATCCACATATTGATTTTTTTTTTTAATTCTAGAGTCCCTCTATATGCAAACGTTTTTCAAAACGTAAAATGTTTTTTCTTTAATTTTTGTTCTCAATTATCTAAGTTAATCATATATTGGTTTTATCTCCATATACAAACGTCGTTTTTATGTATTTGTTTGCTCCACAGATTAAAAATTTTCTAAACGTTTAGAGTCCCTCCAGATGCAAACGTTTTTCCCTATCAATTCGTCAGTCTTTCCTGTTAGAACAACAGCCGAACAACCCTGCCATTCCTGCCATTCGTTTCCATCTATGAAAATGTTTACCTTTCTGATAACAACGTTAGCATCGGTACATTTTAGACCACGACCCGAAAAATAAAATAAAATAAAAGGGAGTTGATTTCACGTTTTAGTTCATACTGTTTCGAGCATATTTTGTTTTGCCTTGTCCTGGTCTTGATGTCACTATTTTATAAATTGATTGATTGATTTAGAGTTCTCTGGCATCCTGATATCGGAGGTCATTGATGCCGACACTAATTTATAAATGAATAATTATCTAAGGTTTTAAAGGGTCAAAGGTTACTCATGAGAGGTAAGGGTTATTGATGTAGAGACCAAATATGTAATAATAATAATAATAATAATAATAACAATAATAATAATAATAATAATAATAATAATTTCATTATTATTATCATTATCATCATCATCATCATCATTATCATTATTATTATTATCATTATTATTATTATTATTATTATTATTATCATTAGCTAAGCTACAACTCTAGTTTGAAAAGCAGGATGCTATAAGCCCAAGGACTCCAACACGGATTCATAACTCAGTGAGGAAAGTAATTAGCAATACTTGAAATTATATGGGATATAATTACTATTAGTTTCCATAATAGTGAAAAGAAAAATGAAGAGCAATTGTTCTAATGACATTATAAAGACATTACAACCAATTTCAATAATACCTTTACCTCATAATCTTATTACATAATAACATTCGTATTATATACCTTTCATTCATAAGTGCACATAACTCATACAGATTCCATTTATTATCCTGTTAATAAATCATTAGAAACAAATCAAAGCGAACGAAAATACATGAAAAAGGGGCATTCAGTAGAGCGCAGACCTTCGCCACAGCAGCTTATTTATCAACCTTTTGCCCGACCGTGACCTTCCAAAATTTAATCATTTCCAGCTTCTTACATACCAGATAATCCCTTCAAGTTTCATTACTTTACGATTGAAATTGTGGCCAGGAAGCTGTTCAGAAACAAACAAACACAAACATACACAAACAAGGGGTAAAACATTACTTCCTTCCAACCTCGTTGGTGGAGGCAAACAAAAAATTGGATAAAAAAAGAAGAAAGATACGCAATATTGCAAATTGTAGCCAGGAAGCTGTTCACAAACAAACAAATACACACATACGCAAGCAGTGGGTAAAACATAACCTCCTTTCAACTTCGTTGGCGGGGGTAAAAATGGATAAAAAAAAAGTAAGAAAAAGACACCATATTGCACTAACTGATGGATAAAGTGTATTTCACAGTCAGGCGAAAGCAAATTTCTTTTTCCTTTGCTTTGTTGTCGCAGGACATAACGAAGTTTATAGGAGACAAAGGGCGCTTACAAAGGCACACCAGCTCCTGAAGCAGTGGGCGGCTGAAATCCTTTGTAACCCTGAGTATCCAGTCCAAAGTTCTCTCTTTGTATTCAGGATACGTACAAACGATCGTATCTCGCTGTATACATCGCACACAGACACAGTTACATACATATACAGTGATGTAGTGGATAAAATATGGAGGAAAGGAATAATCATCGTTTCTTTAACCAAAGGCTTAGGCCTGAAAACTTACAAGAAGGTGAGCAAACAAGAGGATTCCTGTAGGAAACACATTGACGTCACCAAGGCAATCGCCTTTAATGTAAGTTACAAACACACAGATATATGTATACATATATATATATATATATATATATTATTATTATTATTATTATTAAATGCTAAGCTACAACCCTAGTTGGAAAAGCAGGATGCTATAAGCCCAGGGGCCCCAACAGGGAAAGTAGCCCAGTGAGGAAAGGAAATAAGGAAATAAGGAAAAATATATTTTAGGAATAGTAACAATATTCAAATAAATATTTCCTATTTAAACTATAAAAACTTTAAGAGAACAAGAGGAAGAGGAACTAGATAGAAAAGTGTGCCTGAGTGTACCCTCAAGCAAGAGAACTCTACCCCAAGGCAGTGTAAGACCATGGTACAGAGGCTATGGCACTACCCAAGAATAGAGAACAATGGTTTGATTTTGGAGTGTCCTTCTCCTAGAAGAGCTGCTTACCATAGCTAAAGAGTCTCTTCTACCCTTACCAAGAGGAAAGTAGCCACTGAACAATTACAGTGCAGTAGTTAACCCCTTGGGTGAAGAAGAATTGTCTAGTAATCACAGTGTTGTCAGGTGTATGAGGACAGAGGAGAATCTGTAAAGGATAGGCCAGACTATTCTGTGTCTGTGTAGGCAAAGGGAAAGAGCCGTAACCAGAGAGAAGGGTCCTATGTAGTACTGTCTGGCCAGTCAAAGGACCCCATAACTCTCTAGCGGTAGTATCTCAATGGGCGGCTGGTGCCCAGGACAACCTACTACCTACAAATATATATATTTGTGTGTGTATATATATTTATATATATGTATATATATTAATGTCTCAAAAACATTTTAATAACGAATTTACGCTTCCACTGGACCAAAGGCCCGCAAGAAAATTAATTCTATTATATGTACTTCTGCCCGGACAGGGATCCAAGCCTTAGCATTGAGTAGATATAAAGGTAAACCGTAACACAATATCGTTCAGCCATAAAAAGAGATCCCTCTTTATGTCAGAACTGCAAAAACTTATTCTTTTAACTTTATTACTACTCAACGCTAAGGTTCGAATCCCTGGCAAGGTAGAAGTAGGCTACTTATCGTAAAAGGCACTACCCTATTGGTCTATGTCCTGGGGCACAGTGAATTCAATATTAAAAAGTATTTAATAAAGGCCGGTCAAGAATGACATACGTAAAGGACATTGACACTGCCCTAGCAAGCAGGACAATGCCCCAGAGACTGACCGTATATACTTATGATAAGCACCCAACACTCCTCTCCACCCAAGCTAAAACCAGGAAGGGCCAGGCAATGGCTGTTGATTAATCATCAGGTTGACCTATAGGATCCTCAAAAACCCCCATCCTTAGTTCAAAAGGATAGCGAGGTTCTAGACACTACAAGAAACTATCGAGATTGAGCGAGATTCAAACCCCAGCCAGACAGAACGGCCGGCAGGGACGTTAGCAATAGGCCATTAAAACCCTTCATAGCTTATTTTAAAAAAACATCATCAAGGGTGTTAATGATAAAATTATCATATATATATATATATATATATATATATTATATATATATA
>NC_090754.1:94797231-94809731 GCF_036898095.1 Palaemon carinicauda | reverse complement strand
GGGGGGGGGGGGGGCTTGAATTTCAACGACATTGAAGCGCTCTGCAATTTATGTATGTTTATCGTTATCTTCCTTTCTAATTTATTTACAATGCTGATGTTGTTTTTGTTATTTTGGTTTTTTCTTGAATAAGCCCCCTGTGGCCGCGGGGGCATAAAACAATTAGAATAGCGCCAACGTTATCCCTGCGTGTCGTAAGAGGCGACTAAAAGGGACGGGACGAGGGGGCTGGGAACCCCCTCTCCTGTAAAAGTATCCTGTGAGACAGCAACAAAGAGATGGAGCTGGGGGGAGAGTGACTGCTCCCCGCACTCTAGTTTTGGGGTGTTTGAATGTGCGTGGATGTAGTACGATAGAGAGTAAAAGATGTGAGATTGGAAGTATGTTTAGAAGTAGAAGGATGGATGTATTGGCCTTGTGTGAGACAAAGATGAAAGGAAAGGGTGAAGTGATGTTTGGTGAAATGTCTGGTAGAGTGTCTGGGATTGAAAGGGGAAGAGCGAGAGAGGGTGTGGCTTTATTGTTGAGTGAATGGATGACAGGTAAAGTAGTGGAATGGAAGGAGATATCATCTAGGTTAATGTGGGTAAGGGTTAGGTTGGGTAGGGAATGTTGGGCGTTTGTCAGTGCGTATGGGCCAGGTAGTGAGAAAAGTGAAGAAGAGCGGAATGAGTTCTGGAATGATTTAACTAGGTGTGTAGAAGGACTGGGTAGAGGGAATTATGTAGTTGTTATGGGTGACTTAAATGCTAGAGTGGGTGCTGGAGAGGTAGAAGGTGTCATTGGGAAATATGGCGTACCAGGTGAAAATGAGAGTGGTGAGAGACTGGTAGATATGTGTGTTGAACAAGAGATGGTAATAAGTGCTAGCTTTTTTAAAAAGAAAGATAAAAATAAGTATACATGGGTAAGAGTGGCAAATGGAAGAGTAGTAGAAAGGGCATTAATGGATTATGTGTTGATAGCTAAAAGAATGTTTGGAAGATTGAAAAGACGTGCACGTGTTTAGGGGTATGGCTAACGGTATGTCTGATAATTTTTTTGGTGGAAGGAAAATTAGTTGTAGCAAAAGAGTGGGGGAATAGAGTAGGTGGATGTAAAAGGGAGCTAGTGAGGGTTGAAGAGCTAATAAAACCGGGGGTAAAAAGTAAATATCAGGAAGGTTGAAAAATGGCATATGACGAGGTGAGAGTAAGAGAAACTGGTAATTTAGAGGAGGAGTGGAAGTTAGCAAAAGAAAATTTTGTTGGGATTGCAAGTGATGTATGTGGCAAGAAGGTTGTTGGAGGCAGCATGAGGAAGGGCAGTGAATGGTGGAATGAAGGAGTGAAGGTAAAAGTGGAAGAGAAAAAGAGGGCTTTTGAAGAATGGCTGCAGAGTAATAGTATAGAGAAGTATGAAAAATATAGAGAGCAAAAGGTGGAAGTAAAGCGCAAGGTACGTGAGGCAAAGAGGGCAGCTGACCTGAGGTGGGGTCAGGGACTGGGTCAGTCATATGAAGAGAATAAGAAGAAGTTTTGGAAAGAAGTGAAGAGAGTAAGGAAGGCCGGCGCAAGAATTGAAGAGACAGTGAAAGATGGAAATGGAAGGGTTGTTAAAAGGAGAGGAGGCAAGGAAAAGGTGGGCGGAATATTTTGAAAGTTTGCTGAATGTTGAGGATGATAGGGAGGCAGATATAATTGCGGTTCCAGGTGTTGAGGTGCCAGTGATGGGAGATGAGAATGAGAGAGAGATTACAATAGAGGAAGTGAGGAGAGCACTAGATGAAACGAGAGTAGGAAAAGCATCGGGTATGGATGGTGTGAGAGAGCTGAGATGTTGAAGGAAGGGGGTGTGACTGTACTTGAATGGTTGGTGAGATTGTTTAATGTGTGTTTTGTGTTGTCAATGGTACCAGTAGATTGGGTCTGTGCATGTATTGTACCACTATATAAGGGTAAGGGAGATGTGCATGAGTGTTGTAATTCAAGAGGTATTAGTTTGTTGAGTGTAGTTGGAAAAGTGTATGGTAGAATACTGATTAATAGGATTAAGGATAAAACAGAGAATGCAATCTTGGAAGTACAGGGTGGTTTTAGAAGAGGTAGGGGGTTGTATGAATCAGATTTTTACAGTTAGGCACATATGCGAGAAATATTTAGCAAAAGGTAAGGAGGTGTATGTTGCGTTTATGGATCTGGAGAAAGCATATGATAGAGTTGATAGGGAAGCAATGTGGAATGTGATGAGGTTATATGGAGTTGGTGGAAGGTTGTTGCAAGCAGTGAAAAGTTTCTACACAGGTAGTAAAGCATGTGTTAGAATAGGAAATGAGGTGAGCGATTGGTTTCCGGTGAGAGTGGGGCTGAGACAGGGATGTGTGATGTCGCCGTGGTTGTTTAACTTGTATGTTGATGGAGTGGTGAGAGAGGTGAATGCTAGAGTGCTTGGACGAGGATTAAAACTGGTAGGCGAGAATGATCATGAATGGGAGGTAAATCAGTTGTTGTTTGCGGATGATACTGTACTGGTAGCAGACACAGAAGAGAAGCTTGACCGACTAGTGACAGAATTTGGAAGGGTGTGTGAGAGAAGGAAGTTGAGAGTTAATGTGGGTAAGAGTAAGGTTATGAGATGTACGAGAAGGGAAGGTGGTGCAAGGTTGAATGTCATGTTGAATGGAGAGTTACTTGAGGAGGTGGATCAGTTTAAGTACTTGGGGTCTGTTGTTGCAGCAAATGGTGGAGTGGAAGCAGATGTACGTCAGAGAGTGAATGAAGGTTGCAAAGTGTTGGGGGCAGTTAAGGGAGTAGTAAAAAATAGAGGATTGGGCATGAATGTAAAGAGAGTTCTATATGAGAAAGTGATTGTACCAACTGTGATGTATGGATCGGAGTTGTGGGGAATGAAAGTGATGGAGAGACAGAAATTGAATGTTTTTGAGATGAAGTGTCTGAGGAGTATGGCTGGTGTATCTCGAGTAGATAGGGTTAGGAACGAAGTGGTGAGGGTGAGAACGGGTGTAAGAAATGAGTTAGCGGCTAGAGTGGATATGAATGTGTTGAGGTGGTTTGGCCATGTTGAGAGAATGGAAAATGGCTGTCTGCTAAAGAAGGTGATGAATGCAAGAGTTGATGGGAGAAGTACAAGAGGAAGGCCAAGGTTTGGGTGGATGGATGGTGTGAAGAAAGCTCTGGGTGATAGGAGGATAGATGTGAGAGAGGCAAGAGAGCGTGCTAGAAATAGGAATGAATGGCGAGCGATTGTGACGCAGTTCCGGTAGGCCCTGCTGCTTCCTCCGGTGCCTTAGATGACCGCGGAGGTAGCAGCAGTAGGGGAACTCAGCAGTATGAAGCTTCATCTGTGGTGGAAATGTGGGAGGTTGGGCTGTGGCACCCTAGCAGTACCAGCTGAACTCGGCTGAGTCCCTGGTTAGGCTGGAGGAACGTAGAGAGTAGAGGTCCCCTTTTTGTTTTGTTTCTTGTTGTTGTCGGCTACCCCCAAAATTGGGGGAAGTGCCTTTGGTATATGTATGATGTTCTTGAATATAATTTTTTTTTTCTCAGTGAAATATGACTAAAAGAGCATCTATCATATAACTTATTTCAGTTGAAAATTTTATTTTGTATGACATACTACTCACTCTAAGATCATACTTACAATACTTCCTAATTCTTAGGTATTTGTCTTTGTTGAGTATTTAGTTTCACTGGTGTGATTATTTTGTCTAGAAGTAAAGCTATGTTAATTCTAGCTGTATTATTTTGTCTAAAAGAAAAACGATAATAATTCTAGCTGTATTACTTTGTCTAAAAGTAAAGTGATATTAATTCTAGCTATCTTATTTTGTCTAAAAGTAAGGCGATATTAATTCTAGCTGTATTATTTTGTCTAAAAGTAAAGCGATATTAATTCTAGCTGTATTATTTTGTCTAAAATAAAGTGATATTAGTTCAGCTGTCTTATTTTGTCTAAAAGTAAAGCGATATTAATTCTACCTGTATTATTTTATCAAAAATTAAGCGATATTAATTCTACCTGTATTATTTTGTCCTAAAGTAAAGCGATATTAATTCTAGCTATATTATTTTGTCTAAAAGTAAAGCGAGGTTAATTCTAGCTGTGTTATCTTGTCTAAATGTAAAGCGATATTAATTCTACCTGTATTATTTTGTCTTAAAGTAAAGCGATATCAATTCTAGCTATATTATTTTGTCTAAAAGTAAAGCGATATTAATTCTACCTGTATTATTTTGTCTAAAAGTAAAGCGATATTAATTCTAGCTATATTATTTTGTCTAAAAGTAAAGCGAGGTTAATTCTAGCTGTGTTATCTTGTCTAAATGTAAAGCGATATTAATTCTACCTGTATTATTTTGTCATAAATAAAGCGATATTAATTCTATGTACATTATTTTGTCTAAAAGTAAAGCAATGTTAATTCTAGCTGTATTTTTTTCTCTGGCTAGCCATGAACTCGAACCTATGCCTCTAAGCTAAAGAAATGCCAGCAGTAGACTTTACCAAAAAGCTATTAAAAGAGATATGTTTATTTCAAATCTCACCTTATCTTATCTATCAATCTGCACTTTTAATATTTACCTGTTTGGCAGTTTTCTTAAATATCGATTACTTAGCAATGATATTTTCCTTCTCAAAATACATTACACGAGTGAGTTCTCTTGCTTGAGGTTACACTCGGGCACACTATTCTATCTTATTTCTCTTCCTCTTCTTTTGTAGAAGTATTTAAAGTTTATATAGGAAATATTTATTTCACTGTTGTTACTGTTCTTAAAATATTCTATTTTACCTTGTTTCCTTTCCTCACTCGACTCTTTTCCTTGTTGGGGCCCGAGGGCTTATAGCATCCTGCTTTTCCAACTAGGATTGTAGCTTAACAAGTAGTAACATTAATAATAGTAATGACGCCATTTCTCCTACAATTTGAACTCTTTACAGAGATATTGATCATGAAAAAAAATTATTACACGTGCCACAATATCCTTGCAAGAGAATGTAGGAAATTTTCCTCGTGAGAAACAGTTTCCATTAACGGATGGCAATTTTTTATCCTCGGCGAGGTTCTGAGGTTAATGTATTTTAGCACTTCATAACACTGAAAGGGTTTTTTGGTTAAGCCTCAGACCATTTCGTAATTGGTTATTTGATATATCTATGTATTTATCTAGTTATACACACACACACACACACATATATATATATATATATATATATATATATATACATATATATATATATATATATATATATATATATATACATAGGCTGTCCAACAAGGTCTGCAAGAAACAGATGAAGGGTAAAGTGTGAGTGGGAGGGTTTGATGTGATGCTGGTGACCCTTCTGTGAAACAGTGAGATCATCCACCATTCATTAGATTAAAGGATGAATGTTACAGTAACTGTTGTGTTGTTATTCATTGGAGCATCCCTTGGTAAGAGAAACTAACTAAGGCCGGCTCCAGAAGAGATCGACCGTTTGGTTTCTGAGAAAATCTAATATGTGCTGTTGCAAGAGCCATACATTTGTACACATTTGTATGAAAGGCGACCAATCTGTGTAGAATCGGATCTCTACGAATGTAATCAGGCCGCTATGCAGTGGATACAATGTTGGCGCGATAAGATAATGTGATGATTTGCCACTAAGAGTACTTATGGGCGATAGTCTGGAATCGAACGCCGTCCATATATATCTTAAAACAAGCACTAAACAAATAAGAAAGAGCTCTAACTACCCAGCTTCTAGCTCACCTGAGCTCTGTCTGAACTCGAGTCCAAAGTAGTGGATGTCTCCAGTAAAACCAACTGTGCTACAAAATTTTTTTTCTTTCATCAATTTCACAGCTATAGAACAGTATGCATTTTTTCATCTCTATGCACTTCTGCATATTACCAAAGTCTGCCATTGTTTGTCCTGGGATGAAATTAGAGCCAATCACAGCACGTGTTCACTCAGCGGAGGGAATTACTCCCAATCCTTAATAGTGATTCGCGCAGATGACGTGAGCAGCACATCCATGTTCCACTTGTCGGAACAGAGGAGCAATGACATTATGTATAATTACGAGCGAAGCGAGCTACGGCGGAGCAAAGACCATTTGAGGGACTTGATATAAAGTGATCTGGTAAGTGGAAACAGCGAGTAAAGGATAGGCAAAGACCTCGTGAGTTGGCAATACTTTCCGAGCTCGTGCTACGATTGGCTCTAATTTTAGCCCGGGTTAAACCCTCACAGATTTCGGTGGAATCTCGTTTCGAGGCTTTCGAAGACACACCAGTTAAGAAAGGATCATTCTTTACGAATGATTATTTTGGAGATGGAATCCTTTCTACTTCAAATCTCATTTCCTTCAAAGATCATCTTCCTAATGAAGGCGGAAGTTTTCTTTCAAGACCTCATAAATGATTCTGGGATTTTAAAACTCCTTTAATAGTTCTGAGAAACGGCTTTGAATTGGGGCTTGCGTAGAAATTCAATCATTCTTTTAAAAGTAGTATTTTATCTGTTTTTAAGATTAGATAATATGTTGCTCAGTTTCAGTCTCTTATGAAGATAATTCTGATAAGATGCCTTTCGTAGATTTTTTTATCTTTTAATACTTTTTTTTTAATCTATTTCAAGTTACGTGTTCATTAAGTTGAACCCTCGTCTCATGAGAACTAGAGGCTAAATTGGTATATGAGATAGAGAATTTTCTATTTCTTTATTTGTCCCATTCAATTGCAAATACTGCAAGATAGCCGAATTCTCTGCCGTATTCAACTATTTAACTCCTCTTCAGAGTTTAATTAATTCAAAATAACCTTCTTTTCCGTAAGCTGTTTCTCTTAAAAGATGATTATTATTATTATTATTATTATTATTATTATTATTATTATTATTATTATTATTATTATCATTATTATTATTATTATTATTATTATTATTATTATTATTGTCGTTGTTGTTAATTTCTAAGCTACAACCCTAGTTGGAAAAGCAGGATGCTATAAGCCCAGGGGCTCCAACAGGGAAAATAGCTCAGTCAGGAAAGGAAACAAGGAAAAAATAATATATTTCAAGAACAGTAACATTAAAATAAATACCTCCTATATTAACTATAAAAACTTTAGCAAAAAAAGAGGAAGAGAAATAAGGTACCCTCAAGCAAGAGAATTCCAACCCAAGACAGTGGAAGGCCATGGTACAGAGGCTATGGCACTACCCAAGACTAGAGAACAATTGTTTGATTTTGAAGTGTCCTTCTCGTAGAAGAGCTTCTTACCATAGCTTAAGAATTTCTTCTACCCTTACCAAGAGGAACGTGACCACTGAACAGTTATAGTGCAGTAACCCCTTTGGTGAAGAAGAATTGTACTTTTTTTCTGAAAATAATTTCCTTGTGCATATAACCGTCATAAGATTTGCTGTTATGTCACTTTCTCAAGAAATGAATTCTGTTGTTACGAAATCATCACAGGTAACGTTATTTGGTGTTACAAATTTGTCGTTGGTAATGCTATGGTTACTTCGATGATAATAATAATAATAATAATAATAATAATAATAATAATAATAATAATAATAATAACAACAACAATCGCCTCAGTTTAAGCATCTTTATATAATGAAATAATACCGGGTAATGTAACCAGATATTTTACAACTGTCCCAAGAGATGGAAACTCCTCCTTTCACATCAAGTTACCATCCTGAATAATGTCAAGCTGACCCTAAGAATATACATTACGTATCAGTCCCTGGTATAAAGGAACCCGGCGATGCTTGATCTAGTTCAAAATCCTCTTCTGGGCCGAAGAGGCATTGTCTAGAACACAATAACAACCGAGTTTCCAATTAATGCAAACTTAGTTAAGACTCTAACAATAGATATACGATTTCATTCCCTTCGCTAATTGGAATTGCGGAGACGGAAGTCATTTTGAGTAATACAATGCAATGGTTTAGATGTCAGGTCAGGAGGCCATTTGTTAGCTAAATGGCGTGAATACAGTGCGATATATATCGATTGTATTAAACGAGCTGTTTATTGTTAGGATTGAATAGATTATAAATAGCTGCACGATAATTGAAGGTTCAAAATTATGTAGCCATTTATTCATACTGTTGATATAAAGTAATTTTAAGGATAAAATAATTTCGTTGCATTTAAATAATACACTAAATTGTGCTCGAACCAGTTTTTTTTAATTATGTTTTCTGTAGTTTAAACTTTTATGTGACTACATTATGAGAGAGAGAGAGAGAGAGGAGAGAGAGAGAGAGAGAGAGAGAGAGAGAGAGAGAGAGAGAGAGAGAGAGAGAGAGAGGGCACACGTAGTTTCTTGACAAGATATATAACCACATAATGAATTTATAAGTTTAATGACTAACTAACGTATAAATAGAAATGTTCCCAACGGTCCAATATAAAATCCATTTGGCTGTGTAGAAATAAAAATATATAAGACCCCATATATAGAGGAATTATTCAACTAAAACATGAAAGATTAAATTGATACCAATACTTATGCATCTCGTCATATCTTATTCATATAACAAACGTCACCTTACAATTGGACAAGCTAGGCGTTCGCTGGATCATACCTAATTTCCACATACGGACACACTCGCATGTATATATATACATACATACATACATACATACATATATATATATATATAGATATATATATATATATATATATATATATATATATATATATATATATACGTATTATTACTACTAGCAAAGTTACGATCCTAGTTGGAAAAGCAGGATGCTACTAGCTGAAAAATAGATCCGTCATATATAAACTTTGATAAGTCTTATGTCAACCTATTCATCAAACAAACACACACACACACACACACACACACACACACATATATATATATATATATATATATATATACACATATATACATACATATATATACATATACATATATATACATATACATATATACATACATACTGTACATACATACCACATATATACATCTACATATATATAATTTGCTACCAATACACGTTTGCCCCAATCTATACCTCTCTCGTAATTAGTCAGTAAAATATGGCATAAAGTAAATGTAAACCGGTTTCAATGTTTAAACTTACTTTCAAAATAAGAAAAAAAATCAAACAACCGGAAAAGCTTAAGAAAATAAGCTGTTGAGGCAACATCCTTCTACCCTGGTTTCTTTCCTCTATTATCCGTTAATTTCCTTTAAACATTTCAGTGTTGGGACAGTGGAAACTATTAACATTTGACCTTAACATGGAAAGGCACTTTGCATTTAAATTTACCCATTTACCTTAAGTGTTAGAAGGTCATGTTACTCCAGGATTCTTTTCTGGAGACACAAACACATATACACACATAAATATATACATAAATACATACATACATACACACGTATGGTCTTCCAGTGTATAGGCTAGAGTTTTGCTTGAGGGTACACTCGGGCACACTTTTCTACCTTATTTCTCTTCCTTTGGTTTTTTATAATTTATATATGAAAGATATGCTTTATTGTTGTTACTGTTCTTGAAATATCTCATTACAATTGTTCATTACTAATTGTAGTTTACTTATTTCCTGGGTTTATTTCATCACTGGGCTGTTTCTCCCTGTTGTAGCCCTTGGGCTTATAGCATCCTGATTTTTCAACTAGCGTTGTTGCTTAGCTAGGTAATATATATATATATATATATATATATATATATATATATATATATATATATATATATATATATATATATATATATACACATGTATATATATACATATATTATATATATATATATATATATATATATATATATATATATATATATACATCAGACGAAGTAACCAATAAATTAACAAAAAAAGATGCTAATATACACGTGGATATCAAATGGATACTTATTGCCACTAGAAAAGAATAGCAATAAAGTCGTTTTTCCACCGGTAAAATACAAAGTTTCCAACCATCCCAAATGGCGAACCTAATTATGAATAGAACTGACATAAACAGACGTAGCGTGGCATGATAAGACCAGCTGGACTAGAGTGGGTTCATTACAAAGGACATTTTCTTAATTACACCGTTGAAAGTCATGAAAAAGGGGAGTTTTTTGTGTGTGTGACAGACCGTAACGAATGTTTTTAACGAATTGTTGATATACTGAACTATAAAGATTTCAATTTTGTGACAGACAGTAGAAAATGTTTTTAACTAATTGTTGATATGCTGAACTATAAAGTCTTTGATTTTGTAACAAACCCTAAAGAATGTTTTTAACTAATTGTTGATATACTAAACTACAAAGACTTAAATTTGCGACGAACAGTTGCGAACATTTTAACTAGGCCTAATTGTCGATATACTGAACTGTAAAGTTGAAATTTGTGACAGAGAGTAGCAAATGTTATTAACTAATTGTTCATATACTGAAATATAAATACATGAAATTTGTGGCAGATAGTATTATTATTATTATTATTATTATTACTTACTAAGCTACAACCCTAGTTGGAAAAGCAGTATGCTATAAGCCCAGGGGCTCCAACAGGGAAAATAGCTCAGTGCGGAAAGGAAAAAAGGAAAATAAAATATTCTAAGAAGAGTAACAACAATAAATATCTCCTATATAAACTATAAAAACTTTAACAAAACAAGAGGAAGAGAAATAAGATAGGAGAGTGTGCTCGAGTGTACCCTCAAGCAAGAGAACTCTAACCCAAGACAGTGAAAGGCCATGGTACAGAGGCTATGGCACTACCCAAGACTAGAGAACAGTGGTTTGATTTTGGAGTGTCCTTCTCCTAGAAGAGCTGTTTTTAACTAATTGTTTATATACTGAACTATTTACTTTACATGATATAAAGATAATTTCATTGACCGGTAGTAGGATATACTAACATATGATACTTGTTCTGTAGAAGCAGTTACTAAAATCCCAGAAAATTTATTTCTTCTTGTCGTTCTGACCTATTTAATCGTCCATAGTAAGTATTGAAAGTTTTAAACAGTAAATCCAAAAAATAATGTATTTAAATTACCATATAACTTAATAACATATTTATTATAATTCTTTACAATTTAAAGGTTTAAACGCCGATCATGAATGGCAGAGACAAGGTACAGTGACAATGCACAAGAGAATGACCATATATACATATAATCCGCGTCCAATCCCTTTCCACATCAAGCTAGATTCTAGAACCAGGGACGACCAGGCAATGGCTGATGATGACTCAGGAGGTGGAGCTATAGGCTCCCCCATACACCCTATCATTAGCTCACAAGGATAGTGAGGTTGCAGACACTACAAGAAACTATCAAGCTTGAGCGGCACCAGAGAACCCCAAGCCGGCGATCACCAGGTAGGGACGTTCCCTATAGGCCAGCACAACTTCTTTTCCACTGTTACCCCTACATTAAGGGGTCGGTTGCCTGATGCGTCCTCTCCAATGCCTTCTATCAAATGTATACTCTTCCACCAAGCCTCTTTTCTCCATATCATCCTTCACCTTATCTCGCCATCTAATCCTCCCCCTTACAGTTTCCTCCCAACCCTCCTCACTCCCTCCTCACCCTCCATCACGACCCTTAAGAATAAAACTAACATTCGTCGTTTCTCAAGAAAAATTATAATAATAAAAAGGATTAAACACAAATCCTTAATGAGGCCTTAATGAGTGAGCTACGTAATGACACCTAATGAGAAAATGATTAACGAAGCGTTAATGAAGAGGTTATGTAATTATATTTAAGCGACGGAGATAAGATTCTCCTTTCATTATTCACTTTCATTTTTTGGCATGAATGGAGATAAGGTAATTATTGACGAGACTTGAATACAAGTTAATTACTGTAAAATTTTCATAATAAATTTCCGGGAACTATAAAAAGATATTTCATAATTTTATTGTCACTGGCATTAATTATGTTTTGAAGATATTAATCAGGTATCTATTAAGGTGTATATTTTGATGTAATAAATGTGATGGTAATATACCTTGGAAAACAACTACAAAAACTACAACAACAACAAAAACAACACCAAAAAAAACAACAACAACAACAACAACAATAACAACAATAATTTTTCCTTAATGGAGACTTGGGCTTATAGTATCATACTTTTTACCAAACGGGTTGTAGCTTAGCTAATAATAATAATAATAATAATAATAATAATAATAATAATAATAATAATAATGATAATGATAATAATACTAATGATAATACTACTACTACTACTACTACTACTAATAATAATAATAATAATAATAATAATGTTTGATTGAAGACTATGGCTGCCTCAGTGGTGATAATTTTATAAGACATTTTTTCTATTGTTCTAATATTTTTCTTTTCAGCAGCATTGCGATCTGCCAATAACTACGATATTCTCGTATTCAGAGAAAGGTGTGATTAATCTACCAGAAAATAAAAAAAAAATTACAATAATAACATGAACACTGGTAATGATGATTACGATGAATAACTATTATAAAACC
>NC_090754.1:94772231-94792231 GCF_036898095.1 Palaemon carinicauda | reverse complement strand
TGGTAAGCCGCTCTTCTAGGAGAAGAACACTCCAAAATCAAACCATTGTTCTCTTGTCTTGGGTAGTGCCATAGCCTCTGTAACATGGCCTTCCACCGTCTTGGGTTAAGAGTTCTCTTGCTTAGAGGACACTCGGGTATGCTGCTCCAACTTCTCTCTCTCTCTCTCTCTCTCTCTCTCTCTCTCTCTCTCTCTCTCTCTCTCTCTCTCTCTCTCTCTCTCTCTCTTTTAGAGTTTATAAGTGACGTAAGTAATTTGATATTGTTAGTATTCTTGATATTTCTTATTTTGTTTGTTTATTCTTCTCGAAGTTTATTCATTTCCTTGTAACCTTTCCTCACTGGGCTTTTTATCCTTGTTGAAGCCCTTGGGCCTATAGTATCTTGCTTTTCCAACTAGAGTTATAACCTAGCTTGTAATAACAAGAGCAATAATAATAATAATAATAATAATAATAATAATAATAAAAACCTCAAGTTCATTCACCTCCCTAAATACAATTAATCTTTACTACATAATATAAGAGTTTCTATATCCCCGATCATAATTCCTCCTTTGACATTAGGCAAAATTCCTTCATCCCAAGAATCCATTCTTCAAATAAATTGAATCCTGTAACACATCAGGAATCCTTCAGGAGTTATATACCAAACGTTCCCACTTCACATGAAGCAAGTAATGGGCAAAAAAGAAATATATCTGATAAATAGTCTCTCTCGCGGATTGCAAACGAGCATCAAAGAAAATGTACGAAGCATCAGTGGGAGAGGGGAGACTAATATATCAGCGCGAGAGATGAATGGGAATTGTAATCTGCGAAGGGAAAAGAAGAAACGTTTCGTTTATGTATTCTTATTTTTCTGAAGGAGGAGGAAGAGGAGGAAGAGGAGGAGGAGGAGGAAGAGGAGGAGGAGGAGGAAGAAGAGGAAGAAGAAGAAGAAGAAGAAGACTAGAAAGCCGAGCATAACACCATAGCTAGACAGGGTCTGATGCATACTTCATGAAATGGGTTACATTACTACTCTCTCTCTCTCTCCTCTCTCTCTCTCTCTCTCCTCTCTCTCTCTCTCTCTCTCTCTCTCTCTCTCTCTCTCTCTCTCTCTCTCTGCCTAGCAATGTTATGAAAATTTGTGCAAAACAAGCAAAACGAGGCGGCAATAACATTTGCTGGATTCAGGGAAAAATTAATAAGACATGATAAGGTTAAAACACTTTCCTGAAAATTTCATTTGTTTTGTATTCAAGTTGTGCTGTAACTGAATAGAAAAATAGTACAAAATTGCAAAAAATACTAAATTTAGAATCATATTTATCGAACAAACTCTGGGAAATAACTGGCCATTAATGACTTGATAAGGTGAGAGTACTTTCCTGAAAAATTTCAGTTGTTTTGAGCTCAAAAAAATATATATATAAAAATGCAAAAAAAAAAAAAAAAAAAAAAAAAAAAGAGAGATAAAAACAAATAAATAAAATTAATATAATTTACAATCAAATTTATCGAACAAGCTATGTGAAATAACTGCCCCGATATTTTTTTTACCAAAACAAAAAGATATTAATGTTTATGAATCATATCATATAGATTTTGGGGAAATAAAAGAATAAAGGATGAAGAATGTGGTAGAGAGAACACATTTCGAGCAAATTTCACATTATTAGAGACCATAAACTACTGTATATGGTAATCATCTGGCCAATGTGAAATTATAATGATTATTATCATCATTATGAAGACATTTTCGTCACAACGTATTGGGTCATTACCATGAAAAGTACCAAATTGGATGACTTTGCTCTTCAGGTCTCACGATTAAAGGCTGAATTGAGCCCATTAATGATCAAAATCGAGCCATAAAGCACTTGGAATCAGATGTATTCTCTGTTAATACAGTGTCTTTTTCGTTTGAGCGTTTATAATTACAAGCAATTTTCATTCACGTTAATTAACTGGAACCTAAAAAATAGCTTTTAATGGGGATATGCGAGGATGTGATTGCTTTAATAACTAATTAATAATTCTAGGATTAGGGTACACTCAATATGAATATAATGGTTAGTTCGAATGACTGTAGGACTCCCCCCAACCCCCCAAAAATAATAACACCCTTCCCCCCGCAAATAGGGTCATCATTCAATTAAAAAAAAAAACACATTACGTTGTTGAAGGTCGTAAAAATTCTGCAACATTTACACAGATTTACTTGGAAGGATTTAATATATTAAACACGTTTGGAATAAAACGTATCCCCTAAAAATTAATGACACCCTTCCCCCAAAATATGGTTATTATCCTACCAAAAAAAAAAAAAAAAAAAAAAAAAAAATTAATATGGTGGAAATTTAAAATTTCCACAGATTTATTAGATTTATTTAATATATTGAACACTTTGGGATAAAACGTATCCAAACATATAAAAGCTTTAAAGACCTCCTTAATGTGAAATTGAAAAAAAAAAGTTTATATAGAGAGGAAAAGGAATAATAGAAAGGTAGACCTACAAACTCTGGCTGATCTCTTGATGTGATTAAGTTAGTTAGTTCATTCAGGCATTCCCTGAGAGAGAGAGAGAGAGAGAGAGAGAGAGAGAGAGAGAGAGAGAGAGTTTTATTCTTTTGATACAGAACTACATTGGTTACTGTCGTATAAAATCGCGTTTATTAATTCAATCATTGTTGGACGGAATTAAAGTTTTTTTTTTTTTTTTTAAAGAGGGAATATAATTGGGAATTACCCCCCCCCCCACACACACACACACATATATATATATATATATATATATCTTTCCGGTCATGCCCACCTCTTCCCGTCCCTCGGGTAAGGGGGAGATAGAGTAGTCATACCCTGGCGAGAGGGGGTGCGCATGGTTGTGTGTGCGTATCTATGACATTTAGTCCTAATTCTTATGGGTCACATACGGTAGTGTGTATATATATATATATATATATATATACATATATATACTGTAATAAATTTTGCACATTCAAACAGTTTTTCTTTTTTAATATTTCAAATAAGCCATATATATTAATACATTACAGTCTGGATTTTCTTAACAGCCTCGGGATCAGAGCCCCAGGCAAAATGACTCAAAGACTATAGAATTTGACAGGCCGAGTTTCGAACCCTAGTCCAGGATACCTGTATGACATTGACCATACCACTTAGCCATGAAGAAAGATAAAAAGTCAATGACAAAATATATATATATATATATATATACATATATATGTATATATATATATATACATATATATATATATATATATATATACATATATTAACAAAAGACTTCTAATTGTTCTTAACTCGACACAACCAAACAACAACATGATATGATAGTGCTTAAGCCTTCCACACACAAAGAACAGGAAATAATTGAATTATCAGTCCCAGGCAGATTTAATCCAATCTTGTTTTCCTCTAAAATCTATTCAGTTTCACCTGTCATTGAGACCTTATTTGATAGAAGATACTTCCAGTGGGACTGGAAGACTCTGTGCTAAGTTCCTCGGTTTCACGAGATGGGTTTGTGTGTTTGTTTGTAATGTTTAGAGTTTTATAGGTTTATTTGTAACGTTAATAACTCTGTGTCTGTTTGATACGTTTATCCCTTCGTGTGATTATTTGTAACGTTTATACCTTCATGTGATTATTTGTAACGTTTATCCCTTAGTGTGTTTGTTTGTAACGTTTATAATTTTGTGTATTTGTTTGTAACGTCTATTCCTTCTTGGGTTTGTAACGTTTATCCCTTCTTGTGTTTGTTTGTAACGTTTATCCCTTGGTGTCTTTGTAACGTTTATCCCTTGGTGTCTTTGTAACGTTTATCCTTTTGTGTTTTTGATTGCATACGTTTATCCCTTCGTGTGTTTGCTTGCTACGTTTATCCCTCCGTAAGTTTGTTTGTAACGTTTATCCTTTCATGTGTTTATTTTTTTTGTAACGTTTATCCCTTCGTGTGTCTTTTTTGTAACGTTTATCCTTTCATGTGTTTATTTTTGTGTAACGTTTATCCCTATGTGTGTTTGTTTGTAACGTTTATACCTTCGTGTGTTTGTTTGCAATGTTTATCCCTTCGTGTATTTGTTTGTAATGTTTATCCATTTGTGTCTTTATTTGTAACATTTATCCCTTCATGTATTTCTTAGTAACGTTTATCCCTTTACGACTGGGATATACAAATTCTTGCTTCTCAGGTAAAGAATGTCTCTCGGGAGATTACATTTGGTGTAATACACTAGACGTCACTTTTCATTTCCTTCAATTTAATATCATTAGTAAGGTTCAAGTGTTTTATCTCATTTGGCTCCATAATCTATGAAATGTATTTGTGTTTATCTACAAATTAATGGCTTTCTAAAAACTCATCTTCTTTTCTTATATCAATTTCTCCATCTTGAATACCCTCTTAATTTGTGTTCCAGATAAAGTGGCGTTTCTGAATCCATCCCAAATTTCACCTACTTCAGCTTCAGGTAAATTCCGGCTGGAATTGAAGACTGGAATTGAATTCTGGAATACTGGAATTGCTGAATTCAGAGAAGACTTTCCCCCTCTCACTTCCTCTCGTCTCAAATTCCAATCTCTAAAGGATTCCCCCTAAATATCTTCATCCCATTTAGTGCTTTCCCCTACGTCGTCGCATATTTCAACACTCTCTCTCTCTCTCTCCTCTCTCTCTCTCTCTCTCTCTCTCTCTCTCTCTCTCTCTCTCTCTCTCTCTCTCTCTCTCTCTCCTAATAGAGGCTCGTTAGTTTTTCGTTGTTCTAAAACCCGTCTGTGTTCATCTCTTCTCTGCTCCAAAAACATCTGTATTCTTCACTTTTTGGATACGAATATCTTTTCAGTCTCTCCTTTCCCCCAAACGCTCTGAAAAATACCAACTCACACACAAACAATCACGCACACACAAGCACACACACATGATTCAAACATAATGAAATAAGAAGAATGGCAGGCATAGTAAAGATTACATAGGTGATAAAAGTGATACAACTGAGATGGTGTGGACATGTTGAGGACGGATGGTGGGGAGAAATTGAGGAGGGCCTGGGAGGCATCTATTAAGGGAAACAGATTGAGATGGAGGCAGAGAATTAGATGGCGAGAAAAGGTGAAGGATGATATTGAGAGAAGAGGTTTCGTGGAAGAGGATAGAAGGTGCTCGAGAGGGCGCATCAGGCAACCGACCCCTTAATGTAAGGATAATGGATAATATACTGTATACTAGGTACCTACTGTAGTAGTTGTTCATCGTAAGGGGGTTGTAACGACAAACCACAAACCAAAATAGAATTACTAAGAACTACAGGATCAACACCCTGATCCTTCAATATTCCTTTTTTTTCATTCTGGTTTTCCAAATTTCAAAATTGTGGTTCTATTGGGTGAAATGTCTAAATATTCTTAAGTAATAGGTGGATGTTTTAAATTACTTAAGACCACATTTTAAAGTAATTACGTGGACGTGTTAGAATAATTAGGTGGACATTTTCCATTACGAGGACATTTTAAAGTTATCAAGGGGAGTGTCCTTCATATTCACTTCAAGAAGCTGGCGTGTCCTTGGTATTCGCTACAAGAAGGAGCGTGTCCTTCATATTCACTTCAAGAAGGGGTGTGTCCCTCATTATTCGGTTCAAGAAGGGGTGTCTCCATATTCACTTCAAAAAGGGGTGTGTCCTTCATATTTAGTTCAAGAAGGGGGCGTGTTCTTCTCCAACTTTGGGACCACCCCTCACGTTAATTCATTTAATCTTTTCAATATCATATTTGTGAAGTCTTGGTCAGGTAAAGTCTTAGATGGAGATGAAAAATTTATTCCAGAGTCTTTCAGCCAAAGACGAAGAGTCTGCTCTCTCTCTCTCTCTCTCTCTCTCTCTCTCTCTCTCTCTCTCTCTCTCTCTCTCTCTCTCTCTCTCTCCCCCCGTCCCAAATCAAGTCCTTTTACGGTGAATTAACTCCATTTGACTGCAACAGTACAATTCATTTTTCTTTCGTAACTTTTCATTTTTTTTCATTTCCATTCCAGCAAGTTTGAGTCCATTCCTATTTCTGAGGACATTCCAGGCTTTGCCTGGACGCCTTTGCCTTGCATGTCTGGAATAACATCCCTAACCTTTGATCCAGATGGGAAAAAAATATTTTGTTTTTTTTATGTTTCTGTTATCTTAAAAATCTTGGCATTACAAAATGTGAGTTTTAGGAAGGAAGGGATTTCGAATCAGGGGGATTAGAGTCGCGGTGCTGGGGTAGGTAGGCCATTCGGGGCCAATTTACATGAATGGAGCTGAAAAAAAAAAAAAAAAAACGGTGCTAGAAACCTTTAGTAATAACTATGCACTGCTTGAGGTGGATCGTGGTCCGTATCTCCCCCCCTCCCACCCATCCCCGGCAAAAATAGGTGGAAGTGGTACTTTTTTTAACATTACAATACTGTAGATGTATAAAATAGAAAATAAATTACTTATAGAACAAGAATTACAGATTAATTTCAGAAAAGACCAAATAATTTTGCATCGTATTGCTAATGACATCAACTTATGGATACGTATACAATGATATGAACTTATATAAGAGAAGATATAGTATTAATATATATATATATATATATATATATATATATATATATATATATATATATATATATATATATATATATATATATATATTGGAAGAAAGACTACATTGAAAACCTATAGGCTTTACAGGAGAAGATTTGTAGGGACAGATAATCAGGATCTACAGAGCAATATTTTTTTTTGGTAAATCCAAGGATTCTGTGGATAATCCAGAGGAAAAATAAATCCTATTCCAGTTTAAGAGCTGAACGTTATATTTATATATATATATATATATATATATATATATATATATATACATATATATATATATATATATATATATATATATATATATATATACACATACATATACACAATAATAAGCGTAGCCGTTTCTAGTCCACTGCTGGACAAAGGACTTGTCTGGGTTTTGGCCATTTTCATCACCACGCTGTCCAGTGCAGCTTGGTGATGGAGTAAGCTTTTGGTATAATCGGTCATAGCAAACCGACCTAGTATGGGTGCCCTGACTAGTACAGCTTCGCTGATCATGGCTATTCAAAAACCCCTTCACGACATGTATGTGTATATATATATATATATATATATATATATATATATATATATATATATATATATATATATATATATAGTGTGTGTGTGTGCGTTTGTGAATGTGTGCACCTCGAATACAGGAACTGAAAGGCATAATTCTCGGTTCACGCTTGCTAGGGCCATGGTTTGACCCGAGCGTAACGGCTACTAATCCCTCCATTTATAAATAAGGGCATGGGCCTCACAACCGCATCCCTAAGACTTATTGATATACACATTCAATGTACATGTCAGTAAACTATCATCATCGTCAGTATATAGCAATAAAAATATGTTTGATAGAGACACGTATCCTGAAAATGTATAAAAATCTTATTATTTGGTTAGAGGTCTCTTGCTTGAGGGTACACTCAGGCACACTATTCTACTTGTTTCTTTATTTCCTTTCCTCACTGGGTTATTTTCCCTGTTGGTTCCCTTGGGCTTATAGCATCCTGCTTTCCCAATTAGGGTTGTAGTTCAGGTAATAATAATAATAATAATAATAATAATAATGATGATGATGATGATGATGATAATGACGATGATGATGATAATAATAAAAATAATAATAATAACAATTGGTAACCTACCGATATTCTCCAATAATAATCATTATACCTCAATTATAACTGATTACATAGAATTACAAATATAAAAAAAAACACATCAAATCCATTTATTATTATTATTATTATTATTAAATGCTATGCTACAACCCTAGTTGGAAAAGCAGGATGCTATAAGCCCAGGGGCCCCAACAGGGGAAATAGCCCAGTGAGGAAAGGAAATAAAGAAAAGTAAAATATTTTGAGTATAGTAACATTAAAAAAAAATATTTCCTATAAAAACTATAAAAAAAACTTTAACAAAACAAGAGGAAGGGAAACTAGATAGAAGTGTGCCCGAGTGTACCCTCAAGCACGAGAACTCTAACCCAAGACAGTGGAAGACCATGGTACAGAGGTTATGGCACTGCCCAAGACTAGAGAACAATGGTTTGATTTTAGAGTGTCCTTCTCCTAGAAGAGCTGCTTACCATAGCTGAAGAGTCTCTTCTACCCTTACCAAGAGGAAAGTAGCCACTGAACAATTACAGTGCAGTAGTTAACCCCTTGAGTGAAGACGAATATTTTGGCAATCTCAGTGTTGTCAGGTGTATAAGGACAGACGAGAATCTGTAAAGAATAGGCCAGACTATTCGGTGTCTTTATAGGCAAAGGGAAAGAACCGTAACCAGAGAGAAGGGTCCTATGTAGTACTGTCTGGCCAGTCAAAGGACCCCATAACTCTCTAGCGGTAGTATCTCAACGGGCAGTTGGTGCCCAGGCCAACCTACTACCTACTACTATACTCAATTTTTTTAATGAGGCGCATTGGCACCGACTTGCAGCGGTGATGCCCTTTTAGCTCGGAAAAGTTTCCTGCTATGTGATTGGTTAGAATTATCTTGTCCAACCAATCAGCGATCAGGGAACTTTCCCGAGCGAAAAAGGGCACCCCTGCGAGTCGCTGCAAATCTGCCTCACTAAAAAGAATTGACTATAATTAGTAGCTATTATCCCAGTAAACAAAAGTCTCTGTTTACGATACTTTCTTCTCCTAATTCATTCCGTGAGAACAAATAGAGAGATCAGGTTATCAGTGACCTGGGTCACAGCCTCTTTTCTGATTTTCCACTTGGCTTCCCCTAGACGCTGCTGGAGATTTATGAAGCGTTGGTTAATACATCATCGTCCGGGAAGGATTTCGTTCAGTTCCCCTGACTGAGAAACATTTTTTTTTTTGGTGAGAGAGAGAGAGAGAGAGAGAGAGAGAGAGAGAGAGAGAGAGAGAGAGAGAGAGAGAGAGAGAGAGAGAGAGAGAGAGGTTTTATTATTATAGTTGTTCTTTAAATAAATATGTACGTAGACAAAGACACACACACGCACACACACACACACACACACATATATATATATATATATATATATATAATTCGTACACATTTACAATGCATACATATTCATACACAGACATATGAACATATATATTTATAAACAAATATAAAATCCTATAAATATATATATAAATATATATATATATATATATATATATATATATATATATATATATATATATATATATATATATAAACAGACACAAACATATACACACATATACACAACTACACATAAATCATTTCTATATAAATGTATGAAGTTAGATAAACAACTAACTCTAGCCTAAGATTGTATGGAATAAATGCACTAAAGAAAGTTTGCCGACTTCCATATGAAATTATAAGTAAATTATTGTTACATTATGGGTTTTACGTTTGTGAATATAGATATATCGATATGTATATATATATATATATATATATATATATATAGATAGATATATATATATACAGTATATATATATATATATGAATTATATATATATATATATATATACATATATATATATATATGTATATATATATATATATATATATATATATATATATATATATATATATATAAGAATTGCCCTATGAAAAAACAATAAATAAAAGATAACAAATATACAAAAAGCATTTTCGAAATTAATCCCTTACATTTGTTATCCTGCTCAAATGCAAGTACAAATTCAATTTATTCAGTCACTTACTTCAACAAGAAATAAACAATAAATTTATTAAGGGATTTATTTATTTATTTATCGGACACTCGTCCAATTGTTTACTTGATTTATGAATGATGCAATACTCTATCCATTTGCTGGAGTTATTTATTCATTATTTTTTTTTTGTTTACTTTGTGAAGAGAGAGAGAGAGAGAGAGAGAGAGAGAGAGAGAGAGAGAGAGAGAGAGAGAGAGAGAGAGAGAGAGAGAGAGAGAGAGAGTTTATCAGTTGAAGCTACACTTAAAAAAAACCGTAATTTTAATGGGAAATTCTCCGTAAAAATATACTGTTCTCAGCCGTATTTCAGTAAAATACAGGCGACCGTAATTTTTACCTTACTTTGTTATTATCTTTTACGTGTTGGTGTCCGTAATATCATTCCTTTACGTCAATATATCCATGTTTAAAATGGCAAATGCCTGGCAACATTTATTCAAGGATTTATACCGTTTTTACGGATAATTTTGAAGTGTATAATAAATTTCAATTCGCTTGGGGGTTGTGCTGGCCTATTGCAAACGTTCCTGCCTGGCGTTCTGCCGAGTTTAGTTTCGAGTCCAGCTCAAGACTGATACTTTTTTGTAGTGTCTGCATCCTCACCATCCCTGTAATTAAGGAGAGGGATTTGGGGGAGCCTATAAGTCTACCTACCGAGTTATCAACAGCCATTGCCTAGCCCTCCCAGGTCCTATCTTGGAAGCAGAGGGGGCTTGGACGCTGATCATATGTATAAATGATCAGTCTCTAGGGCATTGCCCAGCTAGATCATAGTCGCTGTCCCTTGCCTCTGCCATTCATGAGCGGCCTTTAAACCTTTGAAAATATTATAGGAAATAGAATTGATATTTAGGAAATGAAGAAAGCCGGGTTCAAAAGGTTTTGCTGAAGCTTTTATATAATATTCTCAAGTCATAACTTTTTGATGAGTTTAAATAACAGGTTCAGGATCTCAAAACTTTGGACTTAGTTCTGTCAATTATTCATCAAATAAATCAATAATCTTTGACATCTTGATTGACAGCAAGTAAATGGATGCATTTCTTAATGGATTTTGTATATAATGATTTACTGATTTCACGGAGATGATGATGATGATGATGATATTATATACTATTAATAATAATAATAATAATAATAATAATAATAATAATAATAATGGTATTACTATACTATAATAATAATAGTTCTGGTAATAATCATTGTGTACTACTACTACTACTGCTACTACTACCACCACCACTACTACTACTACGACTACTACTAGCGCTATTACTATTAATAATAATAATTTAGATGATAATGCTAATAATAGCAACAACAACGAGTATGAAAATAGCAAAGACGAAAACATGATAATAATATCATGTATTATTGTTATTATTATTATTATTACTTGCTAAGCTACAATCCTAGTTGGAAAAGTAGGATGCTATAAGCCCAGGGGCTCCAACAGCGTAAAGAAAAATAAAATATCGTAATTACAGTAACAACATTGAAAAAAAATTCCTAAATAAACTATAAAATTTTCAACAAAACCAGAGGAAGGAAAATAAGATAGAATAGTGTGCACGAGTGTATCCTCAAGCAAGAGAACACTAATCCAAGACAGTGGAAGGCCATGATACAGAGGCTATGGCACTACACAAGACTAGAGAACAATGGTTTGATTTTGGAGCGTCCTCCTCACAGAAGAGTTGCTTACCATAGCTAAAGAGTCTCTTCTATCCTTACCTAGAGTAAAGTAGTCACTGAACAATTACAATGCAGTAGTTAACCCCTTGGGTGAAGAATAATATAGAACTGAAAATAAAATCTGGAGGAATTTTTCAAAGAACCTCCAAAGTGATATTTCAATTTCCCCTTTAGAATAAAACCAAACCACTTAACCATTATATTCACCTCCAATTCCATTTCCACATCTAGACTTAAAAAAAAAAAAAAAAAAGCGATTTGTTCTTTTTTTTATTGATGGAAGAAAAGTTTGGAAAGTTGAATCTATTTTTTTGCAAATTGTCCACCGATGAATAAATGAATACTTGAGAAGAATCTTTCAATTTAGTGATATATGTTAAGCAAAAATGCTTTTCCCGAGGTAATTATTAAACAACTGAAGAATGAATATTCATACGTGAATGGATATAAATAATATTTTTTCAGATGTAAGATAAAGCATCGGTTATTCGTAAGTCATTACACACGCACGCACACATGCGCATATATATATATATATATATATATATATATATATATATATATATATATATACAGAGAGAGAGAGAGAGAGAGAGAGAGAGAGAGAGAGAGAGAGAGAGAGAGAGAGAGAGAGAGATGGCCTAACAATTTATTTGATAATAGATGGACATTTCATAGTAGTAAAACTTACTGAAGTTTACACGAAATATCTGCAAGAATGCTCTATTCCTACAGCTTGGAAAACTTTATCGTTATACTATTTCACAAAAAGAAAAACACAAATTAACGCCACTTAGGTTCACTCTCTGTAAAACATAAAATATTCATAAAGATCATATTAGTTCGAATAGAAAGACAGCTAGAATTTAATCAACCAAGAGAATAGGCCGACTTTAGAAGTGGGTATTCAACAACTGACCATATCCATTTAATTACTCATCTAATGGAAAAATCAACAGAGCATAACAAACCACTATGCATGGCATATATAAACTATGAGAAAGCTTTTGATTCTGTCAAAACTTCAGCAGTAATGAAAGCCCTTCAAAGACAAGCAATAGTAGAATATTATGTCAAAACACTTAAAGATATCAACACGGGAAGTACAACAATCCTAAAACGAAATATGAACCAAGTTTGAAGTCTATGTCACAATGATAGCCAAACTTATGGCTGATTACATGAATTGGGCATTTTACTTTACCTTGACCTTGACCTTCGAAAATTTAATAATTTCCAGTGTTTTACATAACAATTATTAATTCCTGCAATTTTCCTGACTCTGCAATTAAAATTATGACCAGGAAGCTGTTCACAAACAAACACGCAAAAAGGGGCAAAAACATAACCTCATTCCAACTTCGTTGGCGGAGGTAATAATAATAATAATAATAATAATAATAAACAGATTTTCCTTTCTGACATACATCAGGGTCTCGTACTTGTTAAAAATCCGCACAATTTTCCATGAAACACTACCAATCCAATTTTTGAAAGTTGCATTTTGAGTGTTGGAGTTAAAACCTGGAATTTTTTTTGGGGTAGGGAGTAGAACACAATGGGTGCTAAAAGCTTTATACCGGATACAAATAGATTAAAGGTATTTTTTAATTTCATTGCGTCGAGTACTATACGAATGAAATTGTTTACCAGAAGATAGAGGTGTAAAATGTCATGCATCAATGGGACCAATTTAACCTGAATCTCTTAATTCTGTCTTGTTAGTTCTGGCCATCAATTGATTCGTCTTATTAAGTCGAATTTCTCATAGCATTTCACATGGTACCAAATAAGTGTAAGTTCAAACTTGCAGCAAATGTTTCTATGTTGAACAGGCTGACATAAGTGTTTTTATAGTTTATACATGAAATATCCCTTTTAATGTTGTTAATACTTTTAAAATATTTTATTTTAATTGTTCATTAGTTCTTATATCGTTTATTTATTTCCTTATTTCCATTCCTCACTGGGCTATTTTACCCTGTTGGAGCCCTTGGGCTTAGCATCTTGCTTTTCCAACTAGGGTTGTAGCCTAGCTAGTAATACAAAGACTAATACTAATACTAATGTGTTTGCCTAGCATTTGCATGGCGGCAAATCGATCCCAGCCAAGGACCATAAGTTTAAGTTTTTTTTAATGGGGAGGCCACTGCTGTAGTTGGGCACGACGTTGGGGGTGGGGGGTGGGGTACCAGGCTGACGTTCTAGTGAGCATCTATCCAGATAAAACTGGAACTGAAAAAAGACAGCTTTAAGCTTTAATTTGTTAATATTCATATTAATAAAAAGCATTTTTTGTACTTGCAACCTCTGCCAATGCCAGTTAAAACTAACATCGCCTCCCCCCCCCCCCCACACCTTTTCTTTAGGGGTTGTGATTTACCAGCTCAATGAATCAAACTTAACTCATTCAGAGCTGGCTCGAATACAGTCACGAGACATAAAATGTAATATATATTACATCTTACTGATCATCATCCTCATCATAGATTATCATCCCAAACAGCCAACCACTGAAGCGTTTTTTCTTTCACAATAATTCAAAGTTGTCCAAATTATGATATAAAAAATAAATTAGTGATTTAAAACATTTGATAATTAGAAATCTAACTTTTATCTATTAGGCGTACGACTCTTAAAATTATTAAAAATTATTAAAAATATTAAAATCTCAACATCAGAAACCCCCAGAATACGATAAAAATCACAGATATAATTTTCTGACTAAACCTAAATCTTTCTGTCTTCTAAAAACTGTACATTCACAATAAATGATGTATGATTAAAATAACGTCACACTCACTTGGGAACAGTTTCGTGAGGTGGACACATTTGAAATTCGTGGGTCATCGAATTCGCAATCTTGTTACCACCGACAAAATCAAGTCGGTTTATTTGTTTATGTGTTTGTTTTTCTGACTGTGGACAGGATTACGTTGAAACTACTCGACGGATTTTGACGAAATTTTCACTACAGATAGATATAAGGACATGGGTGACTCCCTTCAATTTTAGAGATGATCTGGATCCGGATTTAAAGATAACGAGAAAACTATTCGACAGATTTTGACGAAAGTTTAACCACAGATAGGTCTTAGGTCACGGATGACTCAGTTAAATTTTGGAGATAATCCGGTTCCAGATCCGGATTTAAAGATAACAACAAAACTACCCGACAGATTTTGATGAAATTCTCACCACATATGAATCTTAGGTCATGGACAATATTAAGTTTTGGAGAAAATCCGCATCCGGATTTAAAGATAACAACAAAACTAGACGAGAGATTTTGACGATATTTTCACCATACACAGATCTTAGGTCATGGAGATGATCCGGATTCTAGATCCAGATTTTCTGCCATACAGTCAGCACATGAATAGGGGTGCGCTGTCCGTGGACTATGGTTAAATGTTACAGTAGATTAATTTCCATCCTTTTACTGTTCTTGAAATATATAATTTTTCCTTGTTTCGTTTCCTTACTGGGCTATTTTCCCTGTTGGGGCCCCTGAGCTTATAGCATCCTGATTTTCCAACTAGGGTTGTATATTGGCAAGTAATAATAATAATAATAATAATAATAATAATAATAATAATAATAATAATAATAATAATAATAATAATAATGATAACTCTAGCTTGATGATTTCCATGGAGATATAACTGGTGCTATTTGAACCTATTATTTTCTGAATCATTATTCCAAATACTTGGCCATTTATTCTATTTATCCTTCATTGTGGTTACATAATTCATAACGGGAAGTCTAATGCAGAATTGTTGTAGATTTACTATGAAAATTCTCTCCTGCTTTTGATAAAATGTAGGAAACATAAGGCATGAATTAATCATTGGCTTGTGTAAAATAACTTTGACCTTTGATCTCAGGTTGGAAATACTGATTTTGAAACAATTTACTCTTCCGACATTTCTCATTTGGGAGAACTCCTCCACCATTTATCATTTAGATCTCTTCCACCATTTCTCTTCTAGGAAGTCTTTTCTACCATTTCTCATATAGGATATCTCTTCCACCATTTCTCTTCTACGAAGTCTCTTCCACCATTTCTCATTTAGATCTCTTCTACCATTTCTCATCTAAGATATCTATTCCACCATTTCCCATCTAAGATATCTCTTCCACCATTTCTCAGCTAGGAGATCTCTTCTACCATTTCTCATCTCAGAGATTTCCTCTACTATTTCTCATCTAGATCTTTTCCACCATTTCTCATCTAAGATATCTCTTCCACCATTTCTCATTTAGATCTCTTCTACCATTTCTCCTCTAGGAGATCTCTTCCACCATTTCTCATTTGGATATCTCTTCCACCATTCCTCATCTAAATCTCTTCCACCATTTCTCAACTAGGAGGTCTTTTCCACCATTTCTTATCTAAATCTCTTCCACCATTTCTCTTCTAGGAGATCTTTTCCACCATTCCTCATCTAGATCTCTTCTTCCTTCGATTCCAAAAAGGTGTTGAGGTCTATGTGGTTCGTTTTTTACGAAATTCCCCTGAATGTTAGCTATTGTCCTCTAGCTCCGAAAAAAGGAATAACTGGGGAGTATTGCACAGCCCTTCGTCGAGAGCAATACCTGTATTTCGTTTGATTTTTTCAACGTAGTTTAAGTCGAAAACGCTTCTCCTTTAGGTAATAGCAGCTGGAAATTTGCCTCGAAATTGCTACAGTATCCGAATAGAGTTGTTATCTCCATCACACTATATTGTTTTGAGTTATTAAGAATAATTGATCGTTTAGGTAAACAATGCTGAAACCGAGCTTGATAAAATCGCTTGAAAAAAAAAATAAATTCAACTATATCAATTTTTTATTTGCTGGAATTTTTGTTTTTCTATAATATGCCATTTGTTAAGGAGGCGAGCCTAAATGGTTTCTTTGGGCTATATATTTTTCATTATATTCCATCAGTCATAAACCACCCACTCAAACAATAAAATACTACTAAAAATAATAAAAACTTGGAAATATTTTCTCATAGAACATAAAAGTTTCTGATGACCAAATGGTTTTGCTAAATACTATTCATATATTTACTATTGCTTTCTTTTTAAATAAATATCAATAAAAAATTTCAATATAAAGATTAAAAGATATTCAAAGCTCAAATAAAAAATTAAATGGTAAAATCAAAGATGATTCTTTGAACGTTTAACCAAATCAATCGCGCTTCGATGATGTATCGCCAACTAGAAATTAATCACTGGAGATTGTATTTCAATTTTCAAATACATGATAAATGGAAAGCCAGTCGAACAAAAGATGATCTAAATTTTATCTTCACGCATTATCTTCATCCGGTTCTGCACGACTAGGGTTCGATTCTCGCTCAAACTCGATAGTTTCTTGTAATGTCTGCAACATAACCATCCTTGTGAGCTAGGGATAGATGTTTTGGGGAAGCCTATAGGTCTACCTGCTGAGTCATTAGCAGACATAGCCTGGTCCTCCCTGGTCCTGGCTAGTGTGGAGAAGGGGGCTTGAACGCTGATCACACAATGTTAGTCTCTAAGCGTCTAGGACACTATCGCTGTCCCTTAACTCTGCCATTCATGAGAAACCTTTAAAAGAAATTTATCACTTGCACGATTCATCTTAGTTATCCTCTCTTTCGTTACCTAATTTTCATTTATCCTACGTACGATTTATTTAAGCCACCCCTCTCATTCCCATTTTTTAATCTTACTAATAAATATATAGTTGATGCTCGTCACGTCATGACAAATATATTTCTAAAGCAATATTATTATTAGTACTATCATTATAATTACTAGCTTAGCTACGACCCTAATTGGAAAAACGACGCTATAAGACATGGTAGAGAGGCTATGGCACTACCCAAGACTAGACAACAATGGTTTAGAGTTGAACTGTCCTTCACCTACTATGAGATTCAGGGCCTCTGTAACACAGTTTTTTTGGACTTTGCTCCTTATCAAAGCATCAGATGTAGCTGAAAGTTGACATATGTATATTTTACAACCACACACAAATTTTGTCAGCATTATCAATAACCTAAACACAATAGTTTTAATTTTTATAGAGTAAAAATGATCTAGCCGACGCCATGGCCAGTGATAACGAGCCAAGAGTCGAAAACATTCATTACGTAAGCAATGTAAACACCTTTTGACAAAATGTTGCCCCGCCCATCCACCAGACACCCATTCAACTTCTTCCATCGGCTCTGAAACCCATAACAGTCAAGAATGGCTAACAGGATTTGGAATTGCCCCCGTGGTTGCAAAACTGCATTTGTCTTACGACTTGCAACTTTATACAGTCAAGAGAAAGCCCGTGGCCATATTTACTATAGCCTGAATAGGTAATTATTCAGTTTCTAGTTTAAATCCAATGTTTATAGTCTGATTTGTATTTAGCGTAACAGGATTATAATACTTGTAATGTCATTCAGGCTTTTGAACATTTCTATTAACTATTCACTATGCCACCAAAAGAGAGAGAAAGAGAGGGATTGTATGTAAACAGTCTTTATATAACTATTTTTGTTAAAATAAGATTTTTGTGCTAAAATCTCCATCAGACCAACCGTGTTAGCTATGTTTTGGGCATGACTGCATTTTATAAATAAATCCTAAATAGTTTTAGGAGTTTTATTTGTACATCTAATGGGAATTTATAGAAGTGAAGTGAACATAATTCATTTATCCTTTAAAATAATTACTACATGTAGCAAAACAAATAGTAGTAAAGATGATAATGCAATGAAGGAATGATACCATACTTTATCTTTAGCTTCAACATCGGCAATAACATACCCAGTTGCCATAATTTGTCAGCTTAATGAAATAACCTATCATCTAAAGTTAAACTTAATTTCTGAGGAGGCCATGGCTTATTGCACAGTGAAAGAATATGACAAAGACTTTATGAATGGCGGAACGATACATAAATGTGGGTGGGGTATTTGTGCTAGCGTAGTAATACTACTGTACTGTAGCAGTAGTGCCGTAACAGTACTATACATGAATTAAACGTTTAGGCCAACTGCTGGGATCCTTGAGGATCATTTACCACTTCTTACAACTACTCGAAAAATTATTTTTTTAGCCAGAATTTAAATTTTCTGATCCAACAATGCCCATGATAGCCTTCAGTGTTATCCTGAATTACAACGAGGCCAAAGTGGGTGGAGCCTCGTGAAGTCATCATTCTGACGACAATTACTGGTGAAGGTTTAAAGCCAAAATATGGTACCATTTATTTTTTTTTCTTTTTTTTACAGTAAATACGTAGGTAGCTAGACAATAAATAAAAATTACTGGACATTGGATATAGCAGTTATCAAATCAATCTGGTCTACTACGTTTTTGAAAATTACCAACTAATCCATACACCTTGTCAATCTGATTGTGACCTATAAAGTAGACTGTAATTTCTTAGGAAACTTATTCTGGGAGTTAGACTAATAATCGAAGTGTTTTTGTATTTATTAACATATTTTGTTCGTTTGTTCATTATGACAATTCTCAGTGGAGAGGTTTCAGAGTTCATAAAGGTGTACTGCTTTGCTTTTATTTACACTTTTGTGTTATTGTTGGCAGAGGTATAGCCTTCGTTACGTATAGCCAATCATCGATCGAGAAAGAGAGAAGAAATGCCGTCATAAGTTACGTAACGAGTGCGTTCGAAACCTTTTCTCTGAGTAAGTTGGCCCGTCTTCAAAAATCGTCACTTTTACTTAATAAAGTACCAAATTTATTCAACCTACGTAATGCAGAATATAGTCAAAATTTATGTTTAGATATAATGTGCATTCTGAATAAGCGTTATATTTATGAAATTCATAGAAAAAAAGTTATTGCGAAAAAACCGTGTTACAGAGGCCCTGAATCTCATAGTAGTAGAGCTGCTAACCATAGCTAAAGAGTCTCTTCTACCCTTACCTAGAGGAAAGTGGCCAATGAACAACTACAGTGCAGTAGTTAACCCCTTGAGCAAAGAAGAAATGCTTGGTAATCTCAGTGTTGTCAGGTGTATGAGGACAGGTGTATGAGCGTTCGAAATTGATAGAAAATCTTTTTGTTTATATAATAAACTGTTAGGAATCTTTATCTTTAATTTTGGACGGGTGTTTTTTGAAATATTTTTCATCTTAAAAATAGTATCGATCCCTTTTTTAACTGACATTAAAAATTCGATATACCAATATCAGTATGATTAGCATTATTACTATTATTATTCCCACTGATATTACTTTTATTATTATTTCTATCTTTATCATTAATATTCTAAGTAAGTAAACATTTATATAAGTAAAATATTGTGACTTTGATTGAGGCTTAGTCTAGGTATAAATAACAAGTAAATATATCAAATAGTTCAATGAACAAACAAATAAATTTAAAAAATAAATACAAATATATATGAATAAACATTAGTCAAAATATAAAAAAAAGAATAAAAATAAATACAAAGGCGGGGATATGCAATCCCTTTAATCTAAGGAAG
>NC_090754.1:94759731-94767231 GCF_036898095.1 Palaemon carinicauda | reverse complement strand
ACTATCCTTTAGTTTTCTGTTTTATGAAATGAAATCTTTTACTGGACCTTGATGCTTATGGAAGAGTAGCCCCAGATGGTATCTTTACCTTTTTTTTTTTTTTTTTGTATAAACAACACTTATTTTTAGCCCATAAGCTGCCTTTCAAGTTAGCAAGAAGAGTTTTGCGGTAGCTCTATCCCAGATGATTACTATCTCCATACTATCGAAAGTTTTTGAACGTCTTTTTGACGAAACGTCTAGATAGGTATGTTGAAGGTAATCATCTGTTCCCTATTTTCCACTTTGGCCTTCACTTAGGCCTTGGAGCATGTGATGCCCTTCTTACAATCTCCAATGTTGTACAGAAATCCCTTGTTTGTGGTCAGGATGTTCGTATGATTGGCATTGAGTTTAGTGCTGCCTTTGACCGTGTTAATCATGAGGCCCTTTTGTTTTCAAACTGAAACAGTTGGGAGTGGGTGGGTCGTTTCCTAGCATTATTTTTTATTTTTTAAGTAATACATCTCAAAGAGTTGATGTTGATGGGCACCATAGTGAGTATAGGAATGTGATATCCGGTGTTCCACAAGGTAGTGTTCTTGGCCCATTACTTTTCACACTATATACACATGACATGTGGTTTGGCCTAGAAAACAAGCTTGTAGCATATGCAGATGATGCTACTCTCTTTGGGTGGGTCTTTTCTTAGCATCATTTTTAAATCTTTAGGTAATAGATTTCAAAGAATATTTCTTGTTGGGAACCATATTGACTATAGGAATGTATGGTCTGATTTTACGTAAGGTAGTGTTTTTAGACCATTACTTTTCATACTGTATACACAATACATAGGGTTTGGGCTGGAAAACAAGTTTGCTGCACATGTAGATGAATATACACACATATATATTTACATACATACATGCATATATATATATATATATATATATATATATATATATGTGTGTGTGTGTATGTGTGTTAAATTGGAAAAGATTAGTAGTCTGTGCAGTAAAGAATCTCTCCTCACTTTTTGACAGTTTCATCTTCACCGTTTCCCGCATGCGAACGTGACACAGATTCTAAGTTTTGACTTGGAAGAATCAATTCTCTCTCTCTCTCTCTCTCTCTCTCTCTCTCTCTCTCTCTCTCTCTCTCTCTCTCTCTCTCTCTCTCTCTCTCTCTCTCTCTCTCTCTCTCATGCTGTTACGTCGTGAAATCATCCTCAGAGTTTGCTGGAAGAAAACATTTCAAGTTCAGCGGTTCCAGTAAGCCTCAATTGATTGGAGAGAGAGAGAGAGAGAGAGAGAGAGAGAGAGAGAGAGAGAGAGAGAGAGAGAGAGAGAGAGAGAGATCCATCTTGGAAATGATAACACAAACTCAATTAATTGCATAACAAGTCACCTCAATTGCACATAGGCCTGTGTAGAAAGCTAAGGAAGTTCTACAACAGTTGCATAACTTCATATCTTGTAAACAAACAAAGCACAAATAAATTGTATTGCATCCTGTTAAAAAGAAAACTTACTGTATATAGTTCATCTTGAAAACACAAAGCACAAAATCAAGAGTATAATGTTCAACTTGGAGACAAAAAGCCTAAAATCAAGTATATAAAGTTCAAATTGAAAACACAAAGCCCAAATCAAGTGTATAAATTCCAATTTGAAAACACAAAGCCCAAAACAAATGTATAAAGTTCAACTTAAAAAAGAAAAAGCCCAAAATCAAGTATATAAAGTTCAACTTGAAAACACAAAGCCCAAAACAAATGTAAAAAGTTCAACTTGAAAATAAGCCAAAAATCAAGTAAATAAAGTTCAACTTAAAAAACACAAAGCCCAAAACAAATGTATAAAGTTCAACTGGAAAACACAAAGCCAAAAATCAAGTATACAAAGTTCATTGAAAGCACAACGCCCAAAATCAAGTGTATAAAATTCAACTTGAAAACACAAAGGGCAAAATCAAGCGTATAAGTTCAAATTGAAAACACAAAGCCTAAAATGAGGTGTATAAAGTTCAACTTGTAAAAACAAACCACAAAATCAAGTGTATAAAGTTCAACTAGAAAACACAAAGCCCAAAGTCAAGTGTATAAAGTTCAACTTGAAAACACAAAACCAAAATCAAGTGTATAATGTTCAACATGAAAATACAAAGCCCAAAATCAAGTGTATAATGTTCAACATGAAAATACAAAGCCAAAAATCCAGTGTATAATGTTCAACACGAAAATACAAAGCCCAAAATCAAGTGTATAATGTTCAACATGAAAATACAAAGCACAAAATCAAGTGTATAATGTTCAACAGGAAAATACAAAGCCCAAAATCAAGTGTATAATGTTCAACATGAAAATACAAAGCCCAAAATCAAGTGCATAATGTTCAGCACGAAAACAGAAAGGACAAAATCAAGTGTATAATGTTCAACATGAAAATACAAAGCCCAAAATCAAGTGTATAATGTTCAACATGAAAATACAAAGCCCAAAATCAAGTGCATAATGTTCAGCACGAAAACAGAAAGGCCAAAATCAAGTGTATAATGTTCAACATGAAAATACAAAGCACAAAATCAAGTGTATAATGTTCAACATGAAAATACAAAGCCCAAAATCAAGTGTATAATGTTCAACATGAAAATACAAAGCACAAAATCAAGTGTATAATGTTCAACATGAAAATACAAAGCCCAAAATCAAGTGTATAATGTTCAACATGAAAATACAAAGCCCAAAATCAAGTGTATAATGTTCAACATGAAAATACAAAGCCCAAAATCAAGTATTTAAAGTTCAACTTGAAAAAAAAGCCCAAAATAAAGTGTATAAAATTCAACTTGAAAACATAAAAGCCCAAAGTCAAGTGTATAATGTTCAACTAGAAAACACAAAGCCCAAATCAAGTGTATAATGTTCAACTTGGAGACACAAAGCCTAAAATCAAGTGTATAATGTTCATCTTGAAAACACAAAGCCCAAAATCATGTGTATAATGTTCAACTTGGAGACAAAGCCCAAAATCAAGTGTATAAATTCCAATTTGACAACACAAATAAAAAATCAAGTGTATAAATTCCAATTTGACAACACAAATAAAAAATCAAGTGTATAAATTTCAATTTGAAAACACAGCCCAAAATCAAGTGTATAAAGTTCAACTTGAAAACACAAAGCCAAAAATTAAGTGTATAAATTTCAACTTGAAAACACAAAGCCCAAAATAGAGTGTTTAAAGATCAACTTGAAAACAAAAAGTTCAATTTCAAGACACAAAGCCCAAAATAAACTACATAAAGTCCCTCAGTATCTCCACATGCAACTCCAACAACCCCCCCCCCCCCCCCCCCCCGTCTGAGATGCTCTTTCACCTTTCCTTTTTTTTTTTTTTTTTTTTACAAAATAAGAGAAATAAAATCTCTTGAGAGATGATCTTTGCCTCAAATATCTCGTCATTATTCTTGAAACTCCAACTCTGATGACGCGCTTATCGAGGACTAAGCATGATGCAATGCCATCTAGCGGAGAGTAATGCAATTTACGTTTCTCGGAGGAAGACGGTTCTTGAAAATGTAATTTGGAGATGAGAGAAGACCGAGGGGGAAAAGGGAATGATAATTGTTAGTTTTTATTTACTTCATAATTTAGTTTCGGTTCGATTCAATTAATCCACTGGAAGGCGTCTACATTGCAAATGTTTTCTTATCGTTAAATCACTTGGCAAAATTATTAAATAAAAACCCTGTTGAGATGGAAGTAAGTAAGCTAATTCTTTTTATCTTTTAGCTCTCCTTTTTGAAGAAATTAAAAGGATGTTTGTTGAAACACACTAACGTAAAATTTTCCTGGTTACGTTTTTGTAAGAGGTTGTTGTGGCCTGGTGATTGCCAGACTGGGGTTCGAGTCCCTCTCAAACTCGTTAGTTCCTTTGGTCGCTGCAACCTCACCATCCTTGTGAGCTTAGTCATCAGCAGTCATGGGTGGAGAGGGGACGGCTTGGGCGCTGATCATATGTAATATGGTCAGTCCACTAAGGCATTGTCCTGCTTGACAGGGCAATGTCACTAAACCTTTAAGATAAATCTATTTAAGCCATCAAAAGTTTATAAAGATAAATATCTTTCATAATAGATAATAAATAAATAATCCATTTATTCATTGAAGCATACATTCAATAAGCACGATTGATGATTGATTGATTGATTGATTGATATTTGGTTTTCTGGCATTCTACACGATTCATGAACCAGACGAGGTATATATGCATAAGTCTGAAAAGACAGTGAACGTGTTGCATCAAAATTTGATATTAGCTTATCAATGTAGTTCATAAATTGATGCTTTATCGGCTGATTACTCTTAATGATACATTATTCGCGAGCAACAATGCATTAGCCAATTGAAATGAGAATTTAAGTATTAATTTTCCAGATAATTTGCAATCAGCATTTCTATTATGTGAACTATTTGCCCGTGAGTTACAGCTCACAATAATTAATCTTATTCATCTCATGGTAATTAATCTATGGATCATGAATGTAACCCAACCTAACATAATCTAACCTTACTTCAACTCACCTAACCTAACCTCACTTTACTTAACCAAACCTCACCTAAGCTAACCTAACTTCACATTAACTAGCCAAACCTCCCCTTAGCTACACTAACTTTCCCTCACATTAGAGATAATAACCTCACCTTACCTAAGCTAAACTTACATCACCTAACCTAGCCTAACCTCATCTTCCCTAACATAACCTCACCTAAGCTAAGCTAACCTCACATTAGCTGGCCTAACCTCACCTTACCCAAGATAACTTCACATTGCCTAAGCTAACTTAACCTCACATTAGCTAGCCTAACCTCCCATTACCTTATCTGGCCTCACCTAAGCTAACCTAACCTCACATTAGCTAGTCTAACCTCCCATTACCTTACCTCGTCTCACCTAAGCTAACCTAACCTCACATTAGCTACCCTAACCTTACATCACCTAACCTAATCTAACCTTACCTTACCTAACCTCATCTCACCGCACCTAAGCTAATCAAACCTCACCTTACCTAACATAACCTAACCTCACCTCCCCGCACCTAACCTAACCTCACCTAACAAGCTATGGCAGCCACCATCAATTTCCTCAAGTATTCCAACATATCCTACACAGTTAATCCCATTAGATACAAAATAAAACCAGTTACCTTGCATTTACAATTTACTCTCTCTAAAACCCCAAGATAATCTACAACAATATATTGAAGGAATGGCTATAAATGCAAAGATACTAAACTACGCGATTCTCCCCACCGATATATTCTCTCGAGTTTGGTCTTAAACCTGACCCAAATTCAAGTCGAGATACAAAATTATTCCTCCAAAGGGAAGAAAAATGCAATCTTTTCTTCCTCAACTAAAATGGCTTTCCCCAAATGACTTTCGCCGGGCACTCTGTCTACCCGAGAAGTGATAATGATTTGTCAATATGCACAAGACCTGAGTGGTGTGAGGGTGTAGGGGGGGGGGGGGGGTTGGTGGGGGGGGGGGGGGCGTGGGGGGGGGCTTTACAGATCCAATTCCAAGTAGAGAACCCAAATCATTGTTAGCTTAGGAAACCTGAGGTTTCTCTTGTGTTTGCGTTCACTCCTTGGAGGAGCTGAAGATCAGGTGAGTCTAATCTTTTTACTTTGAGTAAATAGGGAAAAATTTCCCTTTTTAAAAGGGAACTCTTGCCATATGAAATGGAAAAGGGGATTCGGGTTTTTATGAAGTTTGGTCTTGTAAATGGAGGTTTTATCTATATGAATAATCTCGCTAAATACAAAGATATAAACACTATATATAGTCTGTATGGTATACTGTATGTATTCATTACAGTGTAATAGATCACTGATGACTCAGTAAGTAGACCTATAGCCTTTCCTAAAACAACCGCCCCCCCCCCCCTCTCCTTACTCACTCCATGGTCACCAACATGCGAAGCGGCAGTTAGGTGATAACTGAAAGGCGAGGTGAATGCAACTAGACTTTATCAAACAATCATTGAGTTTATGTAGAGCGACTTGCGAGGAAGAACATCACAAAACTTCAAACATGATAAGGCATGAACTAGTATGATAAGAAAGGTTGGTCTATTAAGAGTGCAGGGAAGAACTAGTGATAAGATGAAAAATCAAAACTGTTACAGTGTACGAGCGTGTATGAAACACGTTCGGTACACAATGATGGTGAGGTTGCTAACATTACAAGAAACTATTGAGCTTCTGCGGGCTTGAATCCCAGTCTAGTAGATAGCGAGGCAGAGACGGTTTTAGAAGGCTACCAAAATGACCAATCAATCATTTCAGACACTTCCACGACACCAAATGTAGGATAATTAGCTTCAGACTATATTTTCCCAATTCTATTCCTGGTTCCATAACTGGTTCCGAAACTATGCGAGAGATTACTCTAGTTCCATAGGCGGATGAGATAATGATGAGGGGTAGATGGAGATGGTTTGGACATGCTCTTCGCACTCCCAATGAGAGATTAGTTCACCAAACATTCAGCTCGGCTCCACAAGGCACTAGAAGAGTTGGACGAACTAGACCTACATGGCTGAGGGCTATCAAGAGTGAAGTAAATGATGATAAATGGAGAAGTATTGGTTTAAAAGCTAAAGATAGAGACGACTGCTGATATCTAACCGAAGCCCTTTGCGTCAATAGGCGTAGGAGGAGATGATGATGATGATGATGATTAATGGTTCCATATTATCTTCCATCACTGGGAAAGGAAAAGAGGCCTTAGAGTCGGCATCAAGGATTTGAAGGCTTGAAAGCCGCTCATGAATGGCAAAGGCAAGGGACAGTGACATTGCCATATCAAGCAGGACAATGCCCTAGAGACTGCCCATATTACATACAATCAGCGACCAAGCCGCCTCTCCAATCAAACTACGACCAAGGAGGGCCAGGCAATGGCTACTAATGACTCAGTCTCTTATTTAATTGTCAATTACTGCATAAATACATATATACATATATACATACAGTATATATTATAATTATTAATACCATTACTTGCTAAGCTACAATCCTAGTGGGAAAAGCAGGATGCTATAAGCCCAAAGACCCCAACAAGGAAAATAGCCCAGCGAGGAAAGGAAACAAGGAAGAAAAATATTTTAAGAACAGAAGCAACAATAAAATGCTTTAACAAAACAAGATGAAGAGAAATTAGATAAAATAATGTGCTAGAGTGTACCCTCTTATATATGAGCTCCTCCCAAAACCCTCATCCTTATGTCACAAGGATGGTGAGGTTGCAGCGACCAAAGAAACTAAAGAGTTTAAGCGGGACTCAACCCCAGCCTGGCAATCATCAAGCAAGGACGTTACCACTAGGCCACAATAAAACTAATATCCTGGGTTTTTTTAAATGAATACAAATTCCTCCTTTTATGGTGCAAACGTTGACTGAGCCCTAATTTGCCTACTTTCCTAAAAGGTAAAAACTTCCAAAGCCTTAGTTTT
>NC_090754.1:94753674-94759231 GCF_036898095.1 Palaemon carinicauda | reverse complement strand
CTTAATTTAATTCAATGCAATAAGATGTCGACGACCACTCCCCCCCCCCCCCCCCCCCACAAAGAGAACAATTTAATGAGACCAAAAAATTTTTCTATGAGAATTTCCAACCAGAATTAAATGACGTAGTGTTTTCCACAGGAATTTAATAATTGGGTGAAATCCAACTCCACGCCCTTCAAAAACCCCCCCTCTCTCCCCTCTCACCCTCTAAATAAAAATAGAAAGCATTTTGATTGCAAACCATTCAGGCAAAATAAACGATTTTGAAAACCGAGGAATAGATCTATGAATTTAGAATTTGGGATAAATATTATATGGGACGATCCTTTCGTTATATGATGGACTTTATGTATTCTCTTTTTCTTTTTGTGACCAGCAAAACTGTATTAGTCACGGGCAACCGTACTAGGTTGGATTGCTGGCGAACGATAAGACGAAAATCTTCCACCATCAGCAATATGCACTGGCTAGCTTGATGAGGAAAATGGCCAAACCACAGACATTAATAAGGACATGTCTGAGGCCTTTGTCCTTGAGTGGACTATAGCAACGGCTGCATTTGTTGTTTGGTGATATATTATATATATTATATATATATATATATATATATATATATATATATATATATATAATATATATACATAGTATATATATATATATTATTAGATATATATATATATATATATAATTTACCTGTCTGATTTCCTAGATAAATAGTTACCCAGAACTCCAAACACCTATTAAATTTACCCAATCTCTCTCTCTCTCTCTCTCTCTCTCTCTCTCTCTCTCTCTCTCTCTCTCTCTCTCTCGTTAACCAATTATTGGGTTGTTCATTTAACGCCCACCCAAACCCCAGCCCCTCCACCCTTCTGCGCCCCCCCCACACCCCCCCCCCACCCCGGGCCTTGGGATTTCCCATTTCTCAGATGGAATAAAGAGAAGACGATCCCACCTCCGAGGAGGTTCGTCTCGGAAGATGAGAATTGATTACTCTTGAAATTTCATTTTCTCTTCTTCTTATTCCTCTCTTTATTTATCTCCTTTTATTACTCTCTTTATTGAACTAGATAGAACATGAGATTACATAGTAGGCGATTGTTGTTTAGAATTTATTTTAATTTTTTACCTAATTATGATTATTAAAATGTAGGTACTCCATATTCTTGACTGATTCATCATCTTGAAATATATATTATTCCTATTATTTTATTAAATATTTTATAGTTTATATAGGAAATATTTAAATTAATGTTGTTACTGTTCTTAAAATATTTTACTTTTTCTTGTTTCCTTTCCTCACTGGGCTATTTTCCCTGTTGGAACCCCTAAGCTTATAGCATCCTGCTTTTCAAACTGGGATTGTAGCTTAGCAAGTAGTAATAATAATAACAATGTTGTAGTTTTACTTGTTACTAAATGTCCCCATATTATTCCTTATAAACGGTTAAAAGTGTTTGGTTTCAGTTCAAGTTTCATTAGAATAGATGTTCATCAGAACGTCAGCCGTACAAGCCCTACACCTCACTATGGTGCCCAAGCACAGCAGTGGCCTCACCAGTAAATAGCTTAAACTCAGGGTCCTGTGTTGGGATCAGTCTGCTGCTAAGAGAGTGCTAGGCGAACACTTTACCACTGTACTAGCCAAGAGGCTAGACATGATTTTGTTGGTAGAGTAAAGTAAAGTCATTTGCCATAATCTTCTTAGAAAAAATCTTTAAGAGAGAGAGAGAGAGAGAGAGAGAGAGAGAGAGAGAGAGAGGAGAGAGAGAGAGAGAGAGAGAGAGAGAGAGAGAGAGAGCGAGAGAGCTGTCCCTCCCGAGTGAAATGCCTGTATCAGTGAAAACTTACTTTCTCACTTTACCACCAGACAATAAAACGACTGTTTTATCCTTCCCAAAGCGCTCTCTCTCTCTCTCTCTCTCTCTCTCTCTCTCTCTCTCCTCTCTCTCTCTCTCTCCCCAAGAGGTAAAATATGGTGCTAAATAATGAAACTATACTAGTTCTCTCTCTCTCTCTCTCTCTCTCTCTCTCTCCTCTCTCCTCTCTCTCTCTCTCTCTCTCTCTCTCTCTCTCTCATTAGATAATTGATGAACATGAAATACAATTTCTGATGTATGAAATTGATTCAGGAGAACTTGAATAAAAACAAACGTCAACATGACATGCCAAAACCACAGATAATTCTGATTATATATTCAATAGGAAAAAAAGATATTTAAGTAATGGAGAAACCCACAATTTCAACGTATGTTAGCTTCCAATGTAACATCAATCATGCGAGCAATTATTCATTGTTGGTTAACAGACGCGATATGAGAGGATTATCTCTTATTCATTGCGTTCTTTATTTATTTATCTATTTTATCATATATTTTATTTATTTCTTTATATCCTTTCCTCACTGGCCCATGGGCTTATAGGAACCTGCTTTATCAACTAGTGTTGTAGTTTAGCTAGTAATAATAATAAATAATAATAATAATAATAATAATAATAATAATAATAATAATAATAACAATAAGTGGTAGATGGAGATGGTTTGGGCATGCTCTTCGCAATCCCCAAGAGAAATTAGTTCACCAAATGTTCTCATGGACACAAGGCTTTAGAAGAGTTGGAAGACCCTGACCTACATGGCTGAGGAATATGAAGCGCGAAGTAGTAGATGATGAATGGAGAAATATTGCATTAAAAGCTCAAGATGAGATGACTGGAGAAATCTAACCGAGGCCCTTTGCGTCAATAGGCGTGGGAGGATATGATGATGATGATGATGAATAATTGTAAAATTAGACTGATAATATTATATATCAGACAGTAAGTTGTCTAAAATAGACAATAAATATTTTAACATAGTTTTTACATATTTTCATTAGTTTTCCCTTAGATCGCCCTACCGATGGGAAAATGATATTAATTTATACCTTTCATATATAACTATGAGACATGGAACTACTAAAACTAAATTATTATTAGTGAAAAAATAGAATAATGTTAAATCTCCAATTTCAAATTAATACCAAATACATGTTGAAGTTTAAAGATCCCCATATATGTATATATATATATATATATATATATATATATATATATATATATATATATATATATATATATATATGTGTGTGTGTGGTGTGTGTGTGCATGTGTGTATGAATCCTTTCTAGCAAGTTCCCTTTGAAGACGATTTCAGATAACAAACCAATTAGCGTTGGACGTTGAAGCCAAAACAAAAATAGTTCATCAAACTATAACTAATACTACTACTACTACTACTACTACTACTACTACTACTACTACTACTACCAAGGCTTCTAGGTTGCTACTTTGATTTGGGGAGGAAACCTTTAATTAGGAAGTTTAGTTATTAGAATTTCTCTTGGAGTTGTTTACTAAACAGTTTGAAGGAGGAGATTCTTCTGGTTCCTCATAATGATTGACTGATTGTGAGTTAGCTGGCGTTACACACATACAGCTTTCTTGATGATGTCTATTGCGTGTCCTGGATACACATATCTAATTATTTGAAAATCATAAAAACAGATCTTTTATTTTTCCTCCAAAAAATATATATACGACTTTTACCTTTACTTGAAAATGATGACTCAAAATCTAAAGATGTGATTTAATTATGACTCTTGCTAGGTCTAATCGAAATTTTAAGCTTCTATCAATTAATATATTAAAAAAAAGAAGAATCAGATATTTCTAACTTCCGCCAATGAACACTGTCAATATTAAACTAAAGTCTACAGACATCGCCTCCCACATTTCATATGCTGTCTGTACAGTAGATGGTGAAAAGTGTATTTATAAAAATAAATACTCCTACCCCTCTCCTCAGCTTGTGCTAGGTTATTATATGTCTCACGCAGAGATAAAGAAAAGATACTTCATTAGGTCATTCACTCTAATGAAGTATTTGAAAAGCATTCACTGTTGTTTATCCACAATCATAAAATTTTGACGTAATCTTTTGTATATTGACAGAGAAAATGCTTTTTCTAATTGCTTGCTGAATCAAAATTGAAAAAAAAATGCGTATACTCACTATGTCCTTTCCACTTGCATGCAATATTAAAACTATAAGGTACGCAGAATAATGTTTAAGTTACAGTATGTAACCTCTCTCTCTCTCTCTCTCTCTCCTCTCTCTCTCCTCTCTCTCTCTCTCTCTCTCTCTCTCTCTCTCTCTCTCTCTCTCCGTTAACGCATTTCTCAATCTTTCAGAAAAAAAGAGTAGTAACAAAATCCTAAAGTACTTTATCATCATGCCATTGCAAACACTGTCTTTCCGAGAGTGTTTACCTCAGGCAAATACTTTCCAAATACTGTTGTTTACGTCAAGAATCTCTACGGCCTATAAAAAGTGTCCCTCTATTACGCTGTTTTTCCTTACTTTTTTAAATTGAAAACAACATAGTACTTAGTTTCCGTTAATTTTGTTTATATAAGAAACTAAACAATTTCCTGTTCATGTAAATATTAGTAAACTTGACATCAAAATGCCTTCAAACAATAAAAAGAAAACAAAATATATATATTCATATATACATATATACACATATATTCACACACACACACACACACATATATAATATATATATATATATATATATATATATATATATATATATTATAAAATATATATATAAACATATATATATTATATATATATATATATATATATATATACATATACATATAAGTACATACAGTACATATTCATACCAATGTTCCATTTCATTAATGCAAATAGATACATATATGGAAAGCCTTTTATTATTATTATTATTATTATTACTATCCAAGCTACAACCCTAATTGGAAAAGCAAGATGCTATAAGCCCAGGGGCTCCAATAGGGAAAAATAGCCCAGTGAGGAAAGGAAATAAGGAAATAAATAACTGAAGAGAACAAATTAACAATAAATCATTCTAAAAAAAGTAATGTCAAAAGAGATATATCATATATAAACTATTAACAACGTCAACAACAAAAATGTCATACATAAACCATAAAAAGACTCATGTCCGTCTGGTCAACAAAAAAGCATTTGCTCCAACTTTGAACTTTTGAAGTTCTACTGATTCAACAACCCGATTAGGAAGATCATTCCACAACTTGGTAACAGCTGGAATAAAACTTCTAGAGTACTGCGTAGTATTGAGTCTTATGATGGAGAAGGCCTGGCTATTAGAATTAACTGCCTGCCTAGTATTACGAACAGGATAGAATTGTCCAGGGAGATCTGAATGTAAAGGATGGTCAGAGTTATGAAAAATCTTATGCAACATGCATAATGAACTAATTGATCGACGGTGCCAGAGATTAATATCTAGATCAGGAATAAGAAATTTAATAGACCGTAAGTTTCTGTCCAACAAATTAAGATGAGAATCAGCAGCTGAAGACCAGACAGGAGAACAATACTCAAAACAAGGTAGAATAAAAGAATTAAAACACTTCTTCAGAATAGATTGATCACCGAATATCTTAAAAGACTTTCTCAATAAGCCAATTTTTTGTGCAATTGAAGAAGACACAGACC
>NC_090754.1:94723674-94746174 GCF_036898095.1 Palaemon carinicauda | reverse complement strand
TTTCAGTGAAATATGACTAAAAGTGCATCTATCATCTAACTAATTTCAGTTGAAAATTTTATTTTGGATGATATAGTAATTACTTTTAGGTTATACTTCTGATACTTTCTAATTCTTAGGTATTTCGGTCTTTGTTGAGTATTTGGTTTCACTGGTGTGATTATTTTGTCCAGAAGTAAAGCTATGATAATTCTAGCTTTATTATTTTGTCTGGGATTAAAGCAATGTTAATTCTAGTAACATTATTTTTTCTTGCATTAAAGCGATGTTAATTCTAGCTGTATTATTTTGTCTAAAAGTAAAGTGATATCAATTCTAGCTGCATTATTTTGTCTAAAAGTAAGCATTATTAATTCTAGCAGTATCACTTTGTCCAAAAGTAAAGTGATATTAATTCTAGTTGTATTGTTCTGTCTAAAAGTAATATAATAATAATTATAGCTATATTATCTTTTTTTCCGAGAGTAAAGAGGTGTTAATTCTAGCTGTATGATTTTGTCTCGGAATAAAACAATGTTAATTCTGGCTGTATTATTTTGTCTAAAAGTAAAGCAAGGTTAATTCTAACTGTATTATTTTGTCTAAAAGTAAAGCGATATTAATTCTAGCGGTTTTATTTTGTTCACAAGTAATGCAATGTTAACTCTAGCTGTATTATTTTCTCTGGCTGGGCATGGATTCGAACCTACGCCTCTAAACTGAAATAATGCCAGCAGTAGACTCTACCAAACAAGCTATCAGGAGCGATTAAGTTCATTTCAAATCTCACCTTATTCTATCTATCTACACTATTAAAATTTATCTGTCTGGAAACTTCTCTAAAATATCGATCACTAAGCAATAATATTTTCCTTCTCAAAATACATTACATGAGTTCTCTTGCTTGAGGGTACACTTGGGCACTTTATTCTATCTTATTTCTCTTCCTATTCTTTTGTTAGTTTTTATAGTTTATATCGAAAATATTTATTTCAATGTTGTTACTGTTCCTAAAATATTCAATTTTTCCTTGTTTCCTTTCCTTATTCGGCTATTTTCCTTGTTGGGGCCCCAGGGCTTCTAGCATCCTGCTTTTCCAATTAGGAGTGTAGCTTAACAAGTAGTAACATTAATAATAGGAATGACGCCATTTCTCCAACAATTTGAACTCTTTACAGAGATATTGATCATGGAAAAAGTTTATTATTACACGTGCCACAATATCCTTGCAAGAGAATGTAGGAAATTTTCCTCGTGAGAAACAGTTTCCATTAACGGATGGCAATCTTTTACCCACAGCGAGGTTCTGAGGTTAATGTATTCTAGCACTTCATAACACTGAAAGGGTTTTTTGGTTAAGCCTCAGACCATTTCATAATTGGATATTTGATATAGCTATATATTTATCTAGTTATACATACTGTATACCCACACACACACACACACACACACACACATATATATATATATATATATATATATATATATATATATATATATATATATATATATATATATATCTGTGTGTATATATATATATATATATATATATATATATTTGTGTATATATATATATATATATATATATATATATATATATATATATATATATATATATATATATTTACACACACACACACACACACACACATATATATATATATATATATATATATATATATATATATATATATTTATACATGTATATGTATATATATCTATATATATATGTATGTATATATATATATATATATATATATATATATATATATATATATATATATGTATATATATAGATAGATATATATACAGGCTGTCCAAAAAGGTCTGCAAGAATGAAATAAAGGGTAATTTGTGAATGGGAGGGCTTGATGCGTTGCTGGTGACCCTTTTGTGTAACAGTGAGATCACCCCTGAATGTTACAGTAACTGTTGTGTTGTTATTCATTGGAGCCCTCGTTGGTAAGAGAAACAGCTTAAGGCTGGCTCCAAAAGAGTTCGACCGTTTTCTTTCTGAAAAAATCTAATATGTACTGTGGCAAGGGCCATACATTTGTACACATTTGTATGAAAAGCGACCAGTCTGTATAGAATCAGACCACTACGAATGTAATCAAGCTGCTATGCAGTAGATACAATGTTGGCGCGATAAGGTAATATAATGATTTGCCACTACGAGTACTTATGGGCGATAGTCTGGAATCGAACGCCGTCCATAAAATCCTAAAACAAGCACTGAACCACTTGGCAAAAGCTCTAACTATACAGGTTCTAGTTTACCTGAGCTCAGTCTGAACTCGAGCCCAAAAAAGTGGATGTCTCCAGTAAAACCAGCTTTGCTATAAAAACTATTCTTTTGACAATTTCACAGCTATAGAACATTATGCATTTTTTCATCTCTATGCACTTCTGCATATTACCAAAGTCTGCCATTGTTTGTCCTCGGATGAAATTAGAGCCAATCACAGCGCGAGTTCGCTCAGTGGAGGGAAGTACTGCCAATCTTTCATAGTGATTCGCGCAGATGACGTGAACAGCACATTCATGTTCCACTTGTCGGAACAGTGGAGCAATGACATTATGTATAATTGCGAGCGAAGCGAGCTACTACCGAGGAAAGACGATTTGAGGGACTTAATATAAAGTGATCTGGTAAGTGGCAACAGCGAGTACTGGATAGACAAGGACCCCATGAGTTGGCAATACTTTCCGAGCTAGCGCTATGATTGGCTGTAATTTCGTCCCGGGATAAACCCTCACAGACTTCGGTAGAATCCCGTTTCAAGGCTTTCGAAAACACACCAGTTAAGAAAGGATCATTATTTACGAATTATTATTTTGGAGATGGAATCCCTTCTACTTCAAATCTCATTTCCTTCGAAGATCATCTTCCTAATGAAGGCGGAAGTTCTTTCAAGACCTCATTAATGACTCTGGGATTTTAAAACTCCATTAATAGTTCTGAGAAACGGCTATGAATAGAGGCCGGGGTAGAAACTCGATTATTTTTAAAAGTAATATTTTATCTGTTTTTAAGATTAGATTTTATATGGCTCCAGTTTTAGCCTCTTATGATGACATTCTGATAAGATGGCTTTCGTAAATTTTATTATCTTTCAATAGATTTTATTTTATTTCAAGTTACGTGTTCATTAAGTTGAACGCTAGTCGTATGAGAACTAGTGGCTAAATTGGTATATGAGATACAGAATTTTCTATTTCTTTACTTGTTCTATCTAATTGCAAGTACTGCAGGATAGTCGCATTCTTTACCGTATTTAACTATTTAAATCCCTCTTCAGAGTTTAATTCATTCAAAATAACTTTTTTTCAGTAAGCTGTGTCTCTTAACCGATTCCATTATACTTTTTTTCTGAAAGTAATTTCCTTGGTCATATAACCGTCAAAAAAATTGATGTTACGTCACTTTCTCAAGTAATGGAATCTGTTGTTACGAATCATCCCATGTAACGTTACCTAATGTTACAAATTTCTCCAGATCTCCCTGGACAATTCCATCCTGTTCGTAATACTAGGCAGGCAGTTAATTCTGATAGCCAGGCCTTCTCCATCATGAGGCTCAATACTACACAACATTCTAGAAGTTTTTTTCCAGCTGTGACCAACTTGTGGAATGATCTTCCTAATCGGGTAGTTGAATCAGTAGAACTTCAAAAGTTCAAAGTTGCAGCAAATGTTTTTATTTTGACCAGGCTGACATTAGTCTTTTTATAGTTTATATATGAAATATCTGTTTTGACGTTGTTACTGTTTTTAGAGTGATTTATTGTTTATTTGTTTTCATTACTTATTTCCTTTCCTCGCTGGACTATTTTCCCTATAGGAGCCCTTGGGCTTATAGCATCTTGCTTTTCCTACAAGGGTTGTAGCTTGGCTAATAATATTAATAATAATAATAATAATAATAATAATAATAATAATAATAAGGCACCTTCAAAGTTCTAAAAATTATAAAATTCCATGTAACGTAATTAAGTTACGTATCCCTCTAAAGTAATAATTGATATATAGTATTCTAGAAGCTCTATTCCAGCTGTGGCCAGGTTATGGAATTTTCTTCCTTATTAGGCAGTAGAATAGGTGGAATTTCAGATGTTCAAACTTGCAGCAAATGTTTCTATGTTGAATAGACTTTTCTCAAAGTCTCTCTTCATAATCTATTTATACCAATATACTTTAACGTCTTTGCCGATCTTAACATATTTTCTATACCTTATTCATTATTTCTCTTTTAGTTTAATTATTTCCTTATTTCCTTTACCAACTAGACTATTTTTCACTGTTGGAACCCTTGAGCTTATATTATTCTGGTTTTCAACTGACGTTGTGGCTTAGCTATTAACAACAACAACAACAACAACAATAATAATATCAATAATAATAATGATGATAATAAAAATAATTTTACTAATAATGATAATAATATAAATAATAATACTAATAATACTATTACTAATGATAAAATATAATAATAATAAAAATAATATTACTAATAATGATAATAATATAAATAATAAAAATAATATTACTAATAATGATAATAATATAAATAATAATACTAATAATACTATTACTAATGATAAAATATAATAATAATAATAATAATACTATTAATAATAATCATAACAATAATAATAAATAATAACAGTAATAATAATGACATTAATAAGAATAACAACAATAATAACAATATTAATAAAAACAACAACAACAACAACAATAATAATAATAATAATAATAATAGTAATAATAATAATACCAATAACAACAATAATAATAATAATAATAATAATAATAATAATAATAATAATAATAATAACAACACTCGCCTCAGTTTAAGCATCCTGACATTATGAAATACTATCGGGTAATGTAACCAGATATTTTGCAACTGTCCCAAGAGATGGAAATTACTCCTTTCACATCAAGTTACCATCCTGAATAATGTCAGCTGACTCCAAGAATATATATTACGTATTAGTCCCCGGTATAAAGGAACCCGGCGATGCTCGATCTAGTTCAAAATCCTCTTCTGAGGACGAAGAGGCATTGTCTAGAACACAATAACAACCGAGTTTCCAATTAATGCTAAACTTAGTTAAGACTCTAACAATAGATATACAATTTCATTCCCTTCGCTAATTGGAATTGCGGAGACTGAAGTCATTTCAGTAATACAATGCAATGGTTTAGATGTCAGGTCAGGAGGCCATTTGTTAGCTAAATGCCGTGAATACAGTGCGATATATATCGATTGTATAAAACAAGCTATTTATTGTTAGGATTAAATCGATTATAAATAGCTGTACAATAATAATTGAAAGTTCAAAATCATGTAGCCATTTATTTATAGTTGATATAAAGTAAGTTTAAGGATGAAATAATCTCTTTGCATTTAAATAATACACTAAATTTGTGCTTAAACTAGAGGGGTAGATGGAGATGGAGATGGTTTGGGTAAGCTCTTCCTACTCCCCAAGAGAGATTAGTCCACCAAAGTTTCAAATGGGCTCCACAAGGCACTAAAAGAGTTGGAAGACCAAGGCCTACATGGATTAGGACTAAAAAGCATGAAGAGGGAGATGATGAATATAGAAATATTAAGCTCAAGATAGAGACGACTGACGAAATCTAACCAAGGCCCTTTGCATCAATAGGCGTAGGCGATGATGATGATGATAATGATGATGACGATGATGATGATGATGATGACGATGATGATGATATACGATAATAATTGAAGGTTCAAAATTATATAGCTATTTATTCATATTGTTGATATAAAGTAAGTTTAAGGAAAGAATAATAATTTTATCTTTAAATAATACACTAAACTTGTGCACGAATCAGTTTCTGAATTATGTTTTCTGTAGTTTAAACTTTTATGTGACTACATTATGAGAGAGAGAGAGAGAGAGAGAGAGAGAGAGAGAGAGAGAGAGAGAGAGAGAGAGAGAGAGAGAGAGAGAGAAGGGGGGGGCACAATTGTTGTTTCTTGACAAGATATCTAACCACATAATGAATTAATAAGTTTAATGACTAGCTTCCAATAAATAGAAATGTTCCAAACAGTCCAATATAAAATCCATTTGGCTGTGTAGAGATCAAAATATATAGGCCCCCAGGGAAAGAGGCATTATTTAACTGGAACGTGTAAGAGATTAAATTAATACCAATATTTATCCATCTTTTCGTACCTTATTCGTATAACAGACGTCACTTTTCATTTGTACAAGCTAGGCGTTCGCTGGATTATAGCTAAATTCCACACATATGCACACTCTCGCATGTATGTATATATATATATATATATATATATATATATATATATATATATATATATATATATACATATATAAATACATATATAAATACATACATTATATATATATATATATATATATATATATATATACACACATACATACATACATATATATATATATATACGTATATAAATACATACATTATATATATATATATATATATATATATATATATATATATATATATACATACATGCATATATATATATATATATATATATATATATATATATATATATATATATATATATATATATATGTATATACATGCATATATACATATATATATATATTATATATATATATACATACATACATGCATATATACACACACACACACACATATATATATATATATATATATATATATATATATATATATATATATATATATATATATACATTAATAATGCTACCAAAGTTACAATCTAAAGATAAAGTCAATCCGTCATATATGAAATTTGATAAGTCTTATGTCAACCTATTCATCAAAGAAACACACACGCTCACACACATATATATGTGTATATACAAATATATAATTTGTAATACAATTATATATTTACCCCAATCTATACCTCTCTCGTAATCACAGAAAGTAAAAAAAATGGCATAAAGTAAATATAAACCTGTTGTAATGTTTGAACTTATACTTTAACGGAAAAGCTTAAGAAAATAAGCTGTTAAGGCAATATGTTTCTTCCCTGGTTTCCTTCCTCTATTTTCTGCTAAATTTCCTTTAAACATTTTAGTGTTGGGACAGTGGAAACTATTAACATTTGACCTTAACAAGGAAAGGCACTTTGCATTTAAATTTAGCCATTTACCTCGTGTGTTAGAAGGTCATGTTATCTCAGGATTCTTTTCTGGAGACACAAACACATATACACACATAAGTATATACATAAATACATACATATACACACACAAGTATGGTCTTCCACGGCCGGGGTAGAGTTCTCTTGCTTGAGGGTACACTAGGACACACTATTTTATCTTATTTCTCTTCCTCTTGTTTTTTATAACCTAACTATGAAAGATATGCTTTATTGTGGTTACTGTTCTTGAAAAATTTCATTTTAATAGTTCATTGCTTCTTCTTGTAGTTTACATATTTCCTTAGTTCCTTTCATCACTGTTTTTTTTCCTGTTGGAGCCCTTGGGCTTATAGCATCCTGGTTTTCTAACTAGAGTTGTAGCTTAGCTAGGTTATATATATACATATACAATATATATATATACATATGTATATATATATGTGTATATATACATATATATATGTATATATATGTATATATATACATATATATATATATATATATATATATATATATATATATATATATATATATATATATATATATATGTATGTATATATATATATATAAAAATTCATATATATACAGTATACATATAATATATATATACACATATATATATTTGTATATACAAATTTAATAATACATATATATATTATATATACATATATATACATATATATATATATATATATATATATATATATATATATATATATATATGTATATATATATATATATATATATATATATATATATATATATTATATATACACACATACATACGTACATAGATGACAAAGTAACCAATAGATTAGGAAACAAAGATGCTAATATACACGTGGATATCAAATGGATATTTATTACCACTAGAAAAAGACAGCAATAAAGTCGTTTTTCCACCGGTAAAATACAAAATTTCCAACCATCCCAAATGGCGAACCTAATTATGAATAGAACTGCCATAAACAGACGTAGCGTGGCATGACAGGACCAGCTGGACTAGAGTGGCTTCATTACAAAGGACATTTTCTTAATTACACCGTTGAAAGTCATGAAAGAGGGGAGTTTTTTTTTTTTGTGTGTGACAGACCGTAACGAATGTTTTTAATTAAATGTTGATATGCTGAACTATAAAGATTTGAAATGTGTGACGGACAGTAGCGAATGTGTGTAACTAATTGTTGATATATTGAATTATAAATATTTAAAATTTGTGATAGACAGCAACGAATATTTTCAACTAATTGTTGATAAACTGAACTATAAATACATGAAATTTGTTACATACCTTAGCGAATTTTTGTAACTAATTGTTGATATACTGAACTATAAAGTCTTGAAATTTGTGACAGACAGCAACGAATATTTTTAACTAATTGGTGATATGCTGAACTATAAAGATTTGAAATTTGTGACAGATAATAATGAATGTTTTTAACGAATTGTCGATATACTGAACTATAAAACCAGAAATTTACTTTACATGTTATAAAGATAATTTCATTGACCGGTTGTAGGATATAATAACATATGTTAGTTGCTCTGTAGAAGTAGTTACTTAGATCCAAGAAAAGTTATTTCTGCTTGTTCTGACCAATCTAATTGTCAATAAGTATCGAGAGTTTCATACAGTAAATCCATCAAAAATAACGTATTTAAATTACCATATAACTTAATAACATATTCATCACAATTCTTTACAATTTAAAGCTTTAAAGGCAGATCATGAATGGCAGAGACAAGGTATAGTGACAATGCCCTAGAGACTAAACATATATAAATATGATCAGCGTCCAATCCCCCTCCACCCCAAGCTTGGACCAGGGAGGGCTAGGCAATGAGTGATGGTGACTCACCAGATGGACCTATAGGCTCCATCAAAATCACCCATATCCTAAGCTCACAAGGATAGTGAGGTTGCAGACACTACAGGAAACCATCGAGCTTGAGCGGTACCAGAACCCCAGTCCAGCGATCGCCAGGTAGGGACGTTCCCTATAGGCCAGCACAACTTCTTTTCCACTGTTACCCCTACATTAAGGGGTCGGTTGCCTGATATACCCTCTCCAATGCCTTCTATCAAAGACATCCTTTTCCACCAAACCTCTTCTCTCCATATCATCCTTCACCTTATCTCGCCATCTAATTCTCCTTCCCAACCATTATCCCTACATTAAGGGGTCGGTTGCCTGATGCGCCCTCTCCAATGCCTTCAATCAAAGGTATCCTCTTCCACCGAACCTCTTCTCTCCATATCATCCTTCACCTTATCTCGCCATTCAATTCTCCCCCCTTACAGGTACCTCCCAAGCCCTCCTCACCACGACTCTTAAGAGTAAAACTAACATTCGTCGTTTCTCAAGAAAAATTATAATAAAAAGAAGGATTAAACACAAATCCTTAATGAGGCCTTAATGAGTGAGCTACGTAATGACACTTAATGAGAAAATGATTAACGAAGCGTTAATGAACAGGATATGTAATTATATTTAAGCGACGAAGATTCTCCTATCATTATTCACTTTCATTTTTCTGCATGAATGGAGATAAGGTAATTATTAACGAGAATTGAATACAAGTTAATTACTTTAAAATTTTCATTATAAAATTCCGGGAACTATAAGAGATATTTTATATTTTTTATGGTCACTTGCATTAATTATGTTTTGAAGATATTAAACAGGTATCTGTTAGGGTGTTAATTTTGATGTAACAAATGTGATGGTAATATACCTTGGAAAACAACGACTACAACAACAATAACAACAAATAATAATAATAATAATAATAATAATAATAATAATAATAATAATAATCTATACGCTATTTTTATATTCAGAGAAAGGTGTGATTAATCTACCGGAATAAAAAAAAAGGACAAAAAATAAGAACATTGGTAGTGATGATTATGATGAATAACTATTATAAAACCAAAGCAAAAAAAATATGTATATGTAAAAGTAATGAGCAACATATTCATTTGCACTATTCTACATAAAATACAATATAATTTCACTTGTATACTTCCAATATATCCTTCCAGGCAACGAGAACGAGACAAATTGAAATTCCATGAAAATCCAAAACTAATATTGTATAAGAATGATAACCACTTCCCCTTACAATCAAATATAAAAATGTCCACTGGGGAGATACAACATCAAACAGAAACCCAGATCTTGCACGTCGATTGCAAAATACGGATGCAAAACATCATGAATATCCATTATTATTTCACTGAATAATCTTTGATCATTTTAGTTTATGTTAATAAATCATACAAATTACGCTTCTGTCAGGATTTAATTACTTTAAATTATCTTCTTTTGTCAGCAGTTTGCGTATTGGGACGGATAGAAAAAGATAATTATAATATCTAGTTTACACAATACGGATGCAAAACATCATGGATAAATATCCATTAATATTTTACTATCATTCCACATTAGCTGAATAATCTTTAATCATTTTCGTTTATGTTAATCAACAATACTTACTGTTCATCATATTTGATTTAATTGATTTAATCACCTAAAATTATCCTTTTTTTGTTAGCAGTTTGCTCATTGGGACGGATAGAAAAAGATGATAAACAAATCTAGTTCATAAAAATATCTTTAGATCAGTTTAAAGAATGTTCATGAATGGTATGAGAATGCCCTAAGGACTAACCATATATACATATGACCAGTGCCCAACAACCATCTGCTCCCAAATTAGGACCAGGGAGAGCCAGGCAATGGATACTCATGATTCAGCAGGTGGACCTGAAGGTCCCCTCAAATTCCCCATCCTTAGCTCACAAGGATGGTGAGGTTGAAGACATTAACAAATCTAGTTCATAAAAATATCTTTAGATCAGTTTAAAGGCTACTCATGAATGGCAGAAGACAGTGGCAATCCCCAAAAGTCTGTCCATATATACATATGATCAGTTCCCAAGACCCATCTCCATCCAAATTAGGACCAGGGAGAGCCAGGCAATGGCTACTGCTAACTCAGCAGGTGGACCTATATGCTACCCCAAACTCCCCATCCTTAGCTCACAAGAATGGTGTGGTTGCAGACGCTACAAGAAACTATAAAGCTATTAATCTTTATTTATAATAAACGATATCGGGGTCAATGACCTTTGCTGTAAGGATGCCAGACAACTTCAAATCAATCAATCAACCTTGAGCAGGTCTCGAACTCCAGCCTGGCAGATCACCAGGCAGGGACGTTTCCAATAGGCTAATAAATAGTTAAGAGGTTAGCAACGATGAAAATCTATTGGTGATCATTGTTGTTTCTATTGTTTCTCATGAAGCTCTGGGATGATGAAAACCCGGGAACCAATCGGATTAACTACTCGCAGGAGACCGATAATGAAAAGAGCAGCTAAAGGAACACAGTTAAGTGGTGATGGCCATGATAGGGTTGCATATGTGTGTGTGTGTGTGTGTGTGTGTGTGTGAGAGAGAGAGAGAGAGAGAGAGAGAGAGAGAGAGAGAGGAGAGAGAGAGAGAGAGAGAGAGAGAGAGAGAGATATTCCAATTTTTAATTCATAAATTAGAATTTATGCAGATGATTCTATTCTAATCAAAATTTCGATTTGGGTTTATAAGATATATATATATATATATATATATATATATATATATATATATATATATATATATATATATGCATTGTTTTACTTTTTAGAATATTAGAAGCACTTTATACAGATGATTCTATTCTAATGAAATTTTGTGAGAGAGAGAGAGAGAGAGAGAGAGAGAGAGAGAGAGAGAGAGAGAGGAGAGAGAGAGAGAGAGAGAGAGAGAGAGGCTTCCTTATACCATCATGTGGCAATCTGTTTCCAGGAAACTGGAACCTGGAACATGAATTTTTTTTTTTACTTTTTAAAGATATCAGGAATTTCTTCATTTGCTTTGCTTTATTTTGTTGGTTAAGAATGCGGAAGACATTTGAACTGAAGTGAGAAAGTAATGAAAATTCTTTTGAATGCGAAAAATAGATTACGAAATATATACAATTTACTCTTGTTATTGACAAATACTTCTTATCATTGATAGGAATGGATTTATTCTTTAAAAAGAACAGGATTTGATTTCATAGGTTTAATGGAAGAAATAAAATATCAAATATAATATTAAATATAATTAAAAATATTAAATATTATATAAAACTTACACATTAAATAAAGTTAATAAAGGTAAAGTTATAATCAATTGAATCCCTAATATAGTTTTTACATAAAAAAGGTTAAATATCTTAGAATATTTTATTTTTTTTTGCTTCCTTTCCCCAATGGGCTATTTTCCCTGTTGGAGCCCGTTAGGCTTATAGCATTGCGCTTCTCCAACTAGGATTATAGCTTAGCAAGTAATAATAATAATAATAATAATAATAATAATAATAATAATAATAATAATAATAATAATATAGTGCAATATAAACAGATTCAAAGTGACTAGGTAAATGGTCTGAAGGACGAAATTTCGTAAAAGAAAAAAAAAATCCGAAATTATTCACGATAGTGGTAGTGTCCTCGGAAGGGGATGGGGGTTTGCTATGCCTAGCTATGAGTGACTTTTGGGCTCGAGGTGAGGAAGCCAGGTTGATCCTTGCTAATATTCTTGGGAAGGATGTGGTGTACTATGTTACCGGCTTTTTTAGATTAACATCAGAAGCAGGTCTTCTGAAACCTATTTATCTTTTATAAGAATATCTCTACTTTTATGATTTTATATTGAATTTTCTTTGATTATTTATAACAAACAATATCGGCGTCAATAACCTTCGACATCAGGATGCCAGAAAACTCAAAATCAATCAATCAATCAAAAGGATCGAATCCCTCGTCTTAAATTTTAGAACGTCATTGAAACACTATCATATATACTGTTTTTAAAATATCTTGTCTTAATTGTTCATTAGTTGTCTTGTAGTTTATTTATTTCCTTAATTCCTTTCCTCACTGGGCTGTTTCTTCCTGTTGGAGCCCTTGGGCTTATAATATCCTGCCTTATCATTTAGGGTTGTAGCTCAGCCAATAATAATAATAATAATAATAATAATAATAATAATAAAAACAGTAATAATAATACCTTCATTGGCACCTCCCAACACCAGGCCTACCAACATATGCAACGTCACACACTTAATATTTCAGTGACTTTCGTTCTGTTTTGCAAAATGTTTCACTCAAATTGTGCATCGATACTTTTCCGATCCAGTGTACATTTGAACTTTGTTGTTTTAACCAAAATGATTCGTTGGAGATTTATAAGCTAAACCCAGATTTAACTTTTAGTGTTTGTGCAAAATTTAATTAAAAAATAATCCAAATCTCATTCGTGCATAAACCAGGAGAGATTAAGTTGGAAAAGGATTTTTCATCCATCGATATTTTATGTATATATATATTTTTTTCATTTTGTCAAGGGGACGCTCGGGTATGCTGCACCAACTTCTCTCTCTCTCTCTCTCTCTCTCTCTCTCTCTCTCTCTCTCTCTCTTTTATAGTTCATATGTGAAGGATGTAATTTAATGTTGTTACTGTTTTTGCAAAATTTTATTTTGATTATTATTCTTCTCGTAGTTTATTTATTTCCATGTAACCTTTCCTCACTGGGCTATTTTTTCCTGTTGGAGCCCTTGGGCTTATAGCATCTTGCTTTTCCAACTAAGGTTATAACCTAGGTTGTAATAACAACAACAACAACAACAACAACAATAATAATAATAATAATAATAATAAAAACCTCAAGTTCATTCAACTCCCTAAATACTATCAATCTTTACTAAATAAAATTCAAGTGTTTCTCTATCCCAAAAACCTCCCCGATCATAATTCCTCCTTTGCTATTAGGCAAAATTCCTTCATCCCAAGAATCCATTCTTCAAATAAACTGAATCCTGTAACACATCAGGAATCCTTCAGGAGTTATATACCAAACCTTCCCCCTTCACATGAAGCAAGCAATGGCCAGAAAAGAAAATTTATTTGATGAATAGTCTCTTGCGGATTCAAAACGAGCATCAAAGAAAATGTACGAAGCATCAGTGGGTGAGGGGAGACTAATATATCAGCGCCAGAGATGAATGGGGATTGTAATCTGCAAAGGAAAAGAAGAAACGTTTCGTTTATATATTCTTCTTTTTTTCTGAAGAAGAAGAAGGAGAAGGAGAAGGAGAAGAGAAGAAGGAGAAGGAGAAGGAGAAGAAGGAGAAGGAGAAGGAGACGAAGAAGAAGAAGAAGAAGAGAAGATGACTAGAAGGACGAGCATAACACCATAGCTAGACAAGGACTGATGCATACTTTATAAAAGGGTTACATTAACTCTCTCTCTCTCTCTCTCTCTCTCTCTCTCTCTCTCTCTCTCCAACATTGTTATGAAAATTTGTGCAAAACAAGCAAAACGAGACGACAATAACATTTGCTGGATTCAGGGAAAAATTAATAAGACATGATAAGGTTAAAACACTTTCCAGAAAATTTCAGTTGTTTTGTATTCAAGTTGTGCTGTAACTGAAAAGAAAAATAGTACAAAATTGCAAAAAATACTAAATTTATAATCATACTTATCGAACAAACTCTCCGGGAAATAACTGCCCATTAATGACTTGATAAGGGGAAAATACTTTCCTGAAAAATTTCAGTTGTTTTGAGCTCAAAAAAAAAAAAAAATAAAAAAAATAAATAAATAAAATAAAATAAAAAATAAATAAAAATAAAATAAATTCATAATAAAGTTTATCGAACAAACTATGTGAAATAACTGCCCAGATATATTTTCACCAAAAGAAGATATTAAAGTTTATGAATCATATACAGATTTTAAGGAAATAAAGGAATAAAGGATGAAGAATGTGGTAGAGCGAACACATTTCGAGCAAAATTTCACATTATTACAGACCATAAACTACTGTATATGGTAATCATGTGGCCCATGTGAAATTATAATAATTACTGACATCATTATGAAGACATTTTCATCAAAACGTATTGGGCCATTACCATGAAAAGTACCAAATTGGATGACTTTGCTCTTCAGGTCTCACGATTATAGATTGAATTGAGGCCATTAATGATCAAAATGGAGCCATAAAGCACTTGGAATCAGATGTAGTCTCTGTTAATATAGTGTCTTTTTCGTTTGAGCGTTTATAATTACAAGCAATTTCCATTCACGTTAATTAACTGGAACCTAAAAAATAGCTTTTAATAGGGATATGCGAGGATGTGATTGCTTTACTGAGTAATTAATAGTTCTAGGATTATGGTACACACGATATGAACATAGTGGTTAGTTCGAATGACTGTAGGACTCTCCCCCAACCCCCCCAAAATAATAACACCCTTCCCAAAAATATGGTTATTATTTCACCCCCCCCAAAAAAAAAAAAAGAATTGTAGTATTGAAGATGAAGGAAATTTTACATGGCCATAGATTTACTTAAAATATTTATTATATTGAACACGTTTGGAATAAAACAAATCCCCCACCCCAAAAATTTAATAACACCCTTCCCCAAAAATATGGTTACTATTTTACAAAAAAAAAAAAAAAAAAAAAAAAAAAAAAAAAAGGTTGAAGGTGATGTTAATTCTAAATTCCTATAGATTTAATTAGATTTATTCAATTTATTAAACCCTTTGAGATAACACGTATCCAAACATAAAAAGAATTAAAGACCTTGATATGTAAAAGGAAAAAAAGGTTTATATAGAGAGGAAAAGGAATAATAGAAAGGTAGACCTACAAACTCTAGCTGATCTCTTGATGTAATTAAGTTAGTTAGTTCATTCAGGCATTCCCTGGGGAGAGAGAGAGAGAGAGAGAGAGAGAGAGAGAGAGAGAGAGTTTTATTCTTTTGATACAGAACTACATTGGTTACTGTCGTATAAAATCGCGTTTGTTAATTTAATCATTGTTGGACGGAATAAAGTCTTTTTTCAGAGGGCATATAATTGGGAATTACCCCCCCCCCCACACGCACACACACACACACACACACATATATATATATATGTATATATATATATATATATATATATATATATATATATATATATATATATCCGGTCATGCTCACCTCTCCCTATACCTCGGGAAGTGAGGAGAGTGATTGGTCATACCCTGGCGAGAGGGGGTGCGTATGGTTGTGTGTGCATGTCTATGATATTTAGCCCTAATTCTTATGGGTCACATACACTAGTGTGTGTGTGTATATATATATATATATATATATATATATATATATATATATATATATATATAATATATATATAATAAATTTTGCACATTTAAACGGTTTTTTTCATATTTCAAATAAGCCATATATGTTAATACATTAAAGTCTGGATTCTCTTAATGACATCGGGATCAGAGCCCCAGTCGAAATCACTCAAAGACTATAGTATCTGAAAGGTCGGGTTTCGAACCCTAGTCCAGGATACTTGTATGCCGGTGACCATACCACTCAGCCACGACAAATTACTTTTCTTTGTTCTAAACTCTACACAACCAAACAACAACATGATATTATTGTGCTAAATCTTTGCATACTAAGAATAGGAATTAATTCAATTATCAGTCCCAGACAGATTTAATGCAATCTTGTTTTCCTCTGAAATCTATTCAGTTTCACCTGTCATTGGGACCTAATTTGATAGAGGATACTTCCAGTGGGAATGGAAGACTCTGTGCTAAGTCCCTCGTTTCCACGAGATGGCTTCTTGTGTTTGTTTGTGACATTTAGACTTTTATTTTGTTCGTTTGTAACGTTTATACCTTTGTGTCTTTGTTTTATACATTTATCCCTTCGGCTGTTTTTTTTTTTTTTTTTTTCTTTTTTTGTAACGTTTATCCATATGTGTGTTTGTTTGATACGTTTATTCCCTCGTGTGTTTGTTTGTCACGTTTATCCCTTCATGTATTTGTTTGTAACGTTTATTCCTTCGTGTGATTATTTGTAACGTTTATCCCTTCATATTATTGTTTGTAACGTTCATCCCTTGGTGTGTTTGTTTATATCGTTTACAATTTTGTGTGTTTATTTGTAACGTTTATCCCTTCTTGTGTTTGTTTGTAACGTTTATCCTTTTGTGTGTTTGTAACGTTTATACCTTCGTGTGTTTGCTTGCAACGTTTATACCTACGTGTGCTTGTTTGTAACGTTTATCCCTTTATGTGTTTGTAACGTTTATCCCTTCATGTGTTTGTTTATAACGTTTATCCCTGTAAGACTGGGATATAAAAATTCTTGCTTCTCAGGTAGAGAATGTCTCTCGGGAGATTACATTTGGTATAATACACTAAGACGTCACTTTTCATTTCCTTCAATTTAATATCATTACTAAGGTTCAAGTTCTTTATCTCATTTGGCTCCATAATCTATGAGATGTATTTGTGTTTATCTACAAATTAATGGCTTTCTAAAACTCATCTTCTTTTCTTATATCAATTTCCTCATCTTGAATACCCTCTTAATTTGTGTTCCAGATAAAATGGCGTTTCTGAATCCATCACAAATTTCACCTTCTTCAGCTTCAGGTAAATTCCGGCTGGAATTGAAGACTGGAATTGAATTCTGGAATTGCTGTATTCAGAGAAGACTTTCCCCCTCTCACTTCCTCTCGTCTCAAATTCCAATCTCTAAAGGATTCCCCCTAAATGTCTTCATCCCATTTAGCGCTTTCCCCTACGTCGTTGCATATTTCAACTCTCTCTCTCTCTCTCTCTCTCTCTCTCTCTCTCTCTCTGCTAATAGAGGCTCGTTAGTTTTTCGTTGCTCTAAAACCATTCAGTGTTCATCTCTCCCTTGTTCCAAAACATCTGTATTATTCACTTCTTTTATACGAATATCTTTTTACACTCTCTCCTTTCCCCCAAATGCTTTAAAAAATACGTATTCACACAAACAAACACGCACGCACACAACACACACACAACACACACATATATATATATATACATGATGAAATAAGAATGGCAGGCATAGTAATGGTTACATAGGTGATAAAAGTGATACAACTGAGATGGTGTGGACATGTTGAGGACGGATGGTGGGGAGAAGTTGAGGAGGGCCTGGGAGTCATCTATTAGGGGAAAGAGATTGAGATGGAGGCAGAGAATTATGTGACGAGATAAGGTGAAGGATGATATCGAGACAAGAGGTCTCGTGGAAAAGGATAGAAGGCGATCGAGAGAGCGCATCTGGCAACCGACCCCTTAATGTAAGGATAATGGATAATATACTGTATACTAGGTACCTGGTAGTTATTCAACGTGAGTGGGTTGTAGCGACAAACCACAAACAAAAATATAATGACTAAGAACTACAGGATTAACACCCAGATCCTTTAATATTCCTTTTTTCATTCTGGTTTTCCAAATTTCAAAATTGTGGTTCTGTTGGTTGAAATGCCTAAATATTCTTAAGTAATATGTGGATGTTTTAAATGAATTAAGACAACATTTTAAAGTAATTACGTGGACGTGTTAGAATAATTAGTTGGAAATTTTCCATTACGAGGAAATTTTAAAGGCATCAATATTCATTTCAAGAAGCTGGCATGTCCTTCATATTCACTTCAAGAAGGGGTGTGTCCTTCATATTCAGTTCAAGAAGGGGCGTGTCCCTCATATTCAGCTCAAGAAGGGGTGTGACCTTCATATTCACTTCAAGAAGCTGGCGAGTCCTTCATAATCACTTCAAGAAGGGGTGTGTCCTTCATATTCAGTTCAAGAAGGGGCGTGTCCCTCATATTCAGCTCAAGAAGGGGTGTGACCTTCATATTCACTTCAAGAAGCTGGCGAGTCCTTCATAATCACTTCAAGAAGGGGTGTGTCCTTCATATTCAGTTCAAGAAGGGGCGTGTCCCTCATATTCAGCTCAAGAAGGGGTGTGACCTTCATATTCACTTCAAGAAGCTGGCGAGTCCTTCATAATCACTTCAAGAAGGGGTGTGTCCTTCATATTCAGTTTAAGAAGGGGCGTGTCCCTCATATTCAGCTCAAGAAGGGGTGTGACCTTCATATTCACTTCAAGAAGCTGGCGTGTCCTTCATATTTACTTCAAGAAGGGGTGTGTCCTTCATATTCAGTTCAAGAAGGGGCGTGTCCCTCATATTCAGTTCAAGAAGGGGCGTGACCTTCATATTCACTTCAAGAAGCTGGCGAGTCCTTCATATTCACTTCAAGACGGGGTGTGTCCTTCATATTCAGTTCAAGAAGGGGCGTGTCCCTCATATTCAGCTCAAGAAGGGGTGTGACCTTCATATTCACTTCAAGAAGCTGGCGTGTCCTTCATATTTACTTCAAGAAGGGGTGTGTCCTTCATATTCAGTTCAAGAAGGGGCGTGTCCCTCATATTCAGTTCAAGAAGGGGCGTGTCCCTCATATTCAGTTCAAGAAGGGGCGTGTCCCTCATATTCAGCTCAAGAAGGGGCGTGTCCCTCATATTCAGTTCAAGAAGGGGCGTGTCCCTCATATTCAGCTCAAGAAGGGGTGTGACCTTCATATTCAGTTCAAGAAGGGGCGTGTCCCTCATATTCAGTTCAAGAAGGGGCATGTCCCTCATATTCAGTTCAAGAAGGGGCGTGTCCCTCATATTCAGTTCAAGAAGGGGCGTGTCCCTCATATTCACTTCAAGAAGCTGGCGTGTCCTTCATATTTACTTCAAGAAGGGGTGTGTCCTTCATATTCAGTTCAAGAAGGGGCGTGTCCCTCATATTCAGTTCAAGAAGGGGCGTGTCCCTCATATTCAGCTCAAGAAGGGGCGTGTCCCTCATATTCAGTTCAAGAAGGGGCGTGTCCCTCATATTCAGTTCAAGAAGGGGTGTGTCCTTCATATTCAGTTCAAGAAGGGGCGTGTCCCTCATATTCAGTTCAAGAAGGGGCGTGTCCCTCATATTCAGTTCAAGAAGAGGTGTGTCCCTCATATTCAGCTCAAGAAGGGCTGTGACCTTCATATTCACTTCAAGAAGCTGGCGTGTCCTTCATATTTACTTCAAGAAGGGGTGTGTCCTTCATATTCAGTTCAAGAAGGGGCGTGTCCCTCATATTCAGCTCAAGAAGGGGTGTGACCTTCATATTCACTTCAAGAAGCTGGCGAGTCCTTCATAATCACTTCAAGAAGGGGTGTGTCCTTCATATTCAGTTTAAGAAGGGGCGTGTCCCTCATATTCAGCTCAAGAAGGGGTGTGACCTTCATATTCACTTCAAGAAGCTGGCGTGTCCTTCATATTTACTTCAAGAAGGGGTGTGTCCTTCATATTCAGTTCAAGAAGGGGCGTGTCCCTCATATTCAGTTCAAGAAGGGGTGTGACCTTCATATTCACTTCAAGAAGCTGGCGAGTCCTTCATAATCACTTCAAGAAGGGGTGTGTCCTTCATATTCAGTTTAAGAAGGGGCGTGTCCCTCATATTCAGCTCAAGAAGGGGTGTGACCTTCATATTCACTTCAAGAAGCTGGCGTGTCCTTCATATTTACTTCAAGAAGGGGTGTGTCCTTCATATTCAGTTCAAGAAGGGGCGTGTCCCTCATATTCAGCTCAAGAAGGGGTGTGACCTTCATATTCACTTCAAGAAGCTGGCGTGTCCTTCATATTTACTTCAAGAAGGGGTGTGTCCTTCATATTCAGTTCAAGAAGGGGCGTGTCCCTCATATTCAGTTCAAGAAGGGGCGTGTCCCTCATATTCAGTTCAAGAAGGGGCGTGTCCCTCATATTCAGCTCAAGAAGGGGCGTGTCCCTCATATTCAGTTAAAAAAGGGGCGTGTCCCTCATATTCAGTTCTAGAAGGGGCGTGTCCCTCATATTCAGTTCAAGAAGGGGTGTGTCCCTCATATTCACTTCAAGAAGCTGGCGTGTCCTTCATATTCACTTCAAGAAGGGGTGTGTCCTTCATATTCAGTTCAAGAAGGGGCGTGTCCCTCATATTCAGTTCAAGAAGGGGCGTGTCCCTCATATTCAGCTCAAGAAGGGGCGTGTCCCTCATATTCAGTTAAAAAAGGGGCGTGTCCCTCATATTCAGTTCAAGAAGGGGTGTGTCCCTCATATTCACTTCAAGAAGCTGGCGTGTCCTTCATATTCACTTCAAGAAGGGGTGTGTCCTTCATATTCAGTTCAAGAAGGGGCGTGTCCCTCATATTCAGTTCAAGAAGGGGCGTGTCCCTCATATTCAGCTCAAGAAGGGGCGTGCCCCTCATATTCAGTTAAAAAAGGGGCGTGTCCCTCATATTCAGTTCAAGAAGGGGCGTGTCCCTCATATTCAGTTCAAGAAGGGGTGTGTCCCTCATATTCACTTCAAAAAGCTGGCGTGTCCTTCATATTCACTTCAAGAAGGGGCGTGTCCCTCATATTCAGTTCAAGAAGGGGCGTGTCCCTCATATTCACTTCAAGAAGGGGTGTGTCCTTCATATTCAGTTCAAGAAGGGGCGTGTCCCTCATATTCAGTTCAAGAAGGGGCGTGTCCCTCATATTCAGCTCAAGAAGGGGCGTGTCCCTCATATTCAGTTAAAAAAGGGGCGTGTCCCTCATATTCAGTTCAAGAAGGGGTGTGTCCCTCATATTCACTTCAAGAAGCTGGCGTGTCCTTCATATTCACTTCAAGAAGGGGCGTGTCCCTCATATTCACTTCAAGAAGGGGTGTGTCCTTCATATTCACTTCAAGAAGGGGTGTGTCCTTCATATTCACTTAGAAAATGGGGCGTGTTCTTCTCCAACTTTGGGACCACCCCTCACGTTAATTCATTTAATCTTTTCAATATCATATTTGTGAAGTCTTGGTCAGGTAAAAAGTCTTACAGGAAGAAGAAAAATTTATTCCAGAGTCTTTCAGCCAAAGACGAAGAGTCTGCTCTCTCTCTCTCTCTCTCTCTCTCTCTCTCTCTCTCTCTCTCTCTCTCTCTCTCTCAGTGTCCCAAATCAAGTCCTTTTACGGTGAATTGACTCCACTTGACTGCAACAGTACAATTCATTTTTCTTTCGTAACTTTTCATTTTTTTCATTTCCATTCCAGCAAGTTTGTGTCCATTCCCATTTCTGAGGACATTCCAGGTTTCGCCTGGACGCTTTTGCCTTGCATGTCTGGAATAACATCTCTAACCTTTGATCCAGATGGGAAAAAAAATCATTTTTTTTTTCATGTTTCTGTTATCTTAAAAATCTTGACATTACAAAATGTGAGTTTTTGGAAGGAAGGGATTTCAAATTTGGGGGATTAGAGTCGCGGTGTTGGGGTAGGTAGGCCATACGGGGCCAATTTACACGAATGGAGCTTTAAAAAAAAAAAAAAAAAAAAAAAAAAGAGCGGTGCTAGATACCTTTAGTAATAGCTGTGCACCTCGTGAGGTGA
>NC_090754.1:94696174-94718674 GCF_036898095.1 Palaemon carinicauda | reverse complement strand
TTGCTTACCATAGCTAAATAGTCTCCTCTACCATTACCAAGAGGAAAGTAGTCACTGAACAATTACAATGCAGTAGTTAACCCCTTGGGCGAAGAAGAATATAGAATTGAAAATAAAATCTAAGTGATATTTAAGTTTCACTTTAAAATAAAACCAAACCACTTAACCATTATATCCACCTCCAATACCATTTCCACACCTCGACTTTGAATTAAGAAGAAGAAAAAAAAAAAAAAAAAAAAAACACTTAAAGCGATTTGTTCTTTTTTTTCGATAGAAGAAAGTTTGGGAAGTTAAATCTCTATTTTGCAAACCGTCCACCGATGAATAAATGAATATTTGAGAAGAATCTTTCAATTTAGTGATAAATGTTAAGTAAAAATGCTTTTCCCGAGCTAAATATTAAACAACTGAAGGATGAATATTTATATATATGAATGGATATAATTGATATTTTTTCAGATGTAAGCTAAAGCATCGGTTATTCGTAAGCCCTTGCACACGCACGCACACATACGCATATATATATATATATATATATATATATATATATATATATATATATATATATATATATATATATTATATATATATACAGAGAGAGAGAGAGAGAGAGAGGAGAGAGAGAGAGAGAGAGGAGAGAGAGAGAGAGAGAGGAGAGAGAGAGAGAGAGAGAGAGAGAGAGAGAGATGGCCTAACAATTAAATTAATAGTAAATGGATCTTTCATAGTAGTAAAACTTGCTGAACTTTACACAAAAAAATCTGCAAGAATGCTCTATTCCTACAGCTTGAAAAATTTTATCGTTATACTGATTCACAAAACGAAAAACACAAATTAACGTCACATAAGTTTACTCTCAGTAAAATATGAAATATTCATAAAGATCATATTAGTTCGAATAGAAAGACAGCTAGAATTTAATTAACCAAGAGAATAGGACGACTTTAGAAGTGGGTATTCAACAACTGACCATATCCATGTAATCAATCAGCTAATGGAAAAATAAACAGTATAAGAAACCACTATGCATGGCATTTCATGAATATGAGAAAGCTTTTGATTCTGTCAAAACTTCAGCAGTAATGAAAGCCCTTCAAAGACAAGGAATAGTTGAATCTTACGTCAAAACACTTGAAGATATCTACACGGGAAGTACAACAATCCTAAAAAAATATGAACCAACTTTGAAGTCTATGTCACAATGATAGCCAAACTTATGGCTGATTACATGAATTGGGCACTTTACTTTAGCTTGACCTTGACCTTCAAAAAGTTAATAATTTCCAGCTTTTTACATAACAATTATTAATCCCTGCAATTTTCCTTACTCTTCAATTAAAATTATAACCAGGAAGCTGTTCACAAACAAACACGCAAACAGAGGCAAAAACATTACCTACTTCCAACTTCGTTGGCGAAGGTAATAATAATAATAACAATAATAATAATAATAATACTAATAATAACAATAAAAACAATAATAATAATAAAAGGTTTTCCTTTCTGACATTCATCAGGGTCTCGTACTTTTTAAAAATCCCCAAAATTTTCCCTGAAACACTACCAATCCACTTTTTGAAAGTTGAATTTTGAGAATTGGAGTTAAAGCCTGGAATTTTTTACGGGTAGGGAGTAGAACACAATGGATGCTAAAAGCTCTATACCGGATACAAATAGAATAAATGTTTTTTTTAACTTCATTGCGTCGAGTACTATACGAATGAAATTGTTTTCCAGAAGATAGAGGTGTAAAATGTCAAGCATCAATGGGACCAATTAAACCCAAATCTCTTAATTCCATCTTGTTAGTTCTGGCCATCAATTGATTCGTCTTATTAAGTCGAATTTCTCATAGCATTTCACATGGTACCAAATAAGTGTAAGTTCAAACTTGCAGCAAATGTTTCTATGTTTAACAGGCTGACATAAGTGTTTTTATAGTTTATACATGAAATATCCGCTTTAATGTTGTTAATACTTTTAAAATATTTTATTTTAATTGTTCATTACCTCTTATATCGTTTATTTATTTACTTATTTCCTTTCCTCACTGGGTTATTTTTCTCTGTTGGAGCCCTTGGGCTTATAGCATCTTACTTTTCCAATTAGGGCTATAGCTTAGCTAGTAATGCTAATACTAATACTAACGTTTTCGCCTACTATTCGCATGTCAGCAGATCGATCCAAGCCCGGGACCGTGAGTTTAAGCTGTTTATTGGAGAGGCCACTGCTGTAATTGAGCACCACAGTGGGGTGGGGGAGAGGCCTTGCCAGGCTGACGTTCTAGTGATCATCTATCTAGATAAAACTGGAACTGAAACCAGATACCTTTAACCTTTAATTTGTTAATATTCATATTAATAAAAAACTTTTTTTGTACTTGCAACCTCTGCGAATGCCAGTTAAAACTAATATCACCCTCCCCCCCTTTTTTAAGGGGTTGTGTTTTACCAGCTCAATGAATCAAACTTAACTCATTCAGAGACATAAAATATAATATATATTACATCTTACTGATCATCATTCTCATCACAGCTTATCATCCCAAACAGCCAACTATTGAAGCATTTTTTTTTCACAATAAGTCAAAGTTGTCCAAATTATGATATAAAAAATAATTTAGTGATTTAAAACATTTGATAATTAGAAATCTAACTTTCATCTACTAAACGTATGCATCCTAAAATTATTAAACTGCTGAAAAATTATTAAAAGTATTATATTAAAAAAGGAAAAAATCAGAATACGATAAAAATCACAGATATAATTTTCTGACCAAACCTAAATCTTTCTGTCTTCTAAAAACTGTACATTCACAATAAATGCTGTATGATTAAAATAATCTCACACTCACTTGGGAACAGTTTCGCGAGGTGGACACATTTGAAATTCGGTGGTCATCGAATTCGCAATCTTGTTACCACCGACAAAATCAAGTCGGTTTATTTATTTATGTGTTTGTTTTTCTGACTGTGGACAGGATTACGTTGAAACTACTCGACGGATTTTGACGAAATTTTCACCACAGATAGATATAAGGACATGGCTGACTCCCTTCAATTTTGGAGATGATCCGGATCCGGATTTAATGATAACTTCAAAATTACAGGACGGATATTGACGAAACTTTGACCACAAATAGATCTTAGGTCTTGGACGACTCGGTTAAATTTTGGAGATGACCTGGTTCTGGATCCAGATTTAAATATAACGACAAAACTACTCGACGGATTTTGACGAAATTATCACCACAGATATAAGGTCATGGATGACTCCCTTTAATTTTGGAGATGATCCGGATCCGGATTTAAAGATAACGACAAAACTACTAGATGGATTTTGAAGAAAATTTAACCACAGATAGATCTTAGGTCATGGATGACCCAGTTAAATTTTGGAGATGATCCGGTTCCGGATCCGGATTTATGGATAACGACAAAACTACACGACGGATTTTGACGAAATTCTCACCACAGATATAAGGTCATGGATGACTCCCTTTAATTTTGGAGATGATCCGGATCCGGATTTATGGATAACGACAAAACTACACGACGGATTTTGACGAAATTCTCACCACAGATATAAGGTCATGGATGACTCCCTTTAATTTTGGAGATGATCCGGATCCGGATTTAAAGATAACGACAAAACTACACGACGGATTTTGACGAAATTTTCACCACAGATATAAGGTCATGGATGACTCCCTTTAATTTTGGAGATGATCCGGATCCGGATTTAAAGATAACGACAAAACTACTAGATGGATTTTGAAGAAAATTTAACCACAGATAGATCTTAGGTCATGGATGACCCAGTTAAATTTTGGAGATGATCCGGTTCCGGATCCGGATTTATGGATAACGACAAAACTACACGACGGATTTTGACGAAATTCTCACCACAGATATAAGGTCATGGATGACTCCCTTCAATTTTGGAGATGATCCGGATCCGGATTTAAAGATAACGACAAAACTACTCGATGGATTTTGAAGAAAATTTAACCACAGATAGATCTTAGGTCATGGATGACCCAGTTAAATTTTGGAGATGATCCGGTTCCGGATCTGAATTTAAAGATAACAACAAAACTACCCGACAGATTTTGATGAAATTCTCACCACATATGAATCTTAGGTCATGGACAATATTAAGTTTTGGAGAAAACCCGCATCCGGATTTAAAGATAACAACAAAACTAGACGAGAGATTTTGACGATATTTTCACCATACATGGATCTTAGGTCATGGAGATGATCCGGATTCTAGATCCAGATTTTCTGCCATACAGTCAGCATATGAATAGAGGTGCGCTGTCCGTGGACTATGGTTAAATGTTACAGTAGATTAATTTCTGATTGATCATGATATTTCCATCCTTTTACTGTTCTTGAAATATTTTATTTTTCCTCGTTTCGTTTCCACACTGGGCTATTTTCCCTGTTGGGGGCCCCTGGGCTTATAGCATCCTGATTTTCCAACTAGGGTTGTAGATTAGCAAGTAATAATAATAATTATAACAACAACAACAACAACAACAACAACAATAATAATAATAATAATAATAATAATAATAACTCTAGCTTGATGATTTCCATGGAGATATAACTGGTGCTATTTGAACTTATTATTTTCTGAATCATTATTCCAAATACTTTGCCATTTTCTTATTTATCCTTCATTGTAGTTACATAGTTCATAACGGGAAGTCTAATGCAGAATTGTTGTAGATTTACTATGAAAAGTCTCTCCTGCTTTTGATAAAATGTAGGAAACATAAGTCATGAATCAATCATTGGTTTGTGTAAAATAACTTTGACCTTTGATCTCAGGTTGGAAATACTGAATTTGAAACAATTTACTTTAACACCATTTCTCATCTGGGAGACTCTTCCACCCTTTCTCTTCTAGGAAGTCTCTTCCACCATTTCCCATCTAGAAGATCTCTTCCACCATTTCTCTTCTGGGAGGTCTCTTCCAACATTTGTCTTCTAGAAAGTCTCTTCCACCATTTCCCATATAGAAGATCTCTTCCACCATTTCTCCTCTAGATCTCTTCCACCATTTCTCATCTAGGCGGTCTCTTCCACCATTTCTCATCTAGAAGATCTCTTCCACCATTTCTCATCTAGGAGACCTCTTCCCCCATTTCTCATCTAGAACTCTTCCACCTTTTCTCCTTTAGATCTCTTCCACCATTTCTCTTCTAGGAAGTCTCTTCCACCATTTCTCATTTAGATCTTTTCCACCATTTCTAATATAGATCTCTTCCATCATTTCTCTCCTAGGAGATCTCTTCCACCATTTCTCATCTAGGATATCTGTTTCACCATTTCTCCTCTAGGAGATCTGTTCCCCCTCTTCTCATCTAAGATATCTCTTCCACCATTTCTTATCTAAATCTCTTCACACATTTCTCCTCTAAGAGGTCTCTTCCACCATTTCTCATTTGGATATCTCTTCCACTATTCCTCATCTAAATCTCTTCCACCATTTCTCATCTAGGAGGTCTCTTCTACCATTTCTCATTTGGATATCTTTTCCACCATTCCTCATCTAAATCTCTCCCACCATTTCTCCTCTAGAGGTCTCTTCCGTTATTTCTCATCTAAATCTCTTCCACCATTTCTTCTTTAAGAGATCTTTTCCACCACTCCTCATCTAGGAGATCTCTTCTTCCTTCGATTCCAAAAGGGTATTGAGGTCATGTGGGTCGATCTTTACGAAATTCCCCCGAATGTTAGCTATTGTCCTCTAGCTGCGAAAAAAAGGAATAACTGTGGAGTATTGCACAACCCTTCGTCGAGAGCAATACCTGTATTTCGTTTGATTTTTTCAACGTAGTTCAAGTCGAAAACGTTTCTCCTTTAGGTAATAGCAGCTGGAAATTTGCCTCGAAATTGCTACAGTATCCGAATAGAGTTGTTATCTCCATCACACTATATTGTTTTGAGTTATTAAGAACAATTGATAAGTTAGGTAACCAATACTGATACACAGCTTGATAAAATAACTTGAAAAAAAATTAAATTCTTATCAATTTGATATTATATACAATTTTTGACGTTGTTTCTTATAAATTGCCTATCATTAAGAACTCGATTCTAAAAGGGTTTCTTTTAATGAGTTAAATATTTTTCATTATATTCCATCAGTCACTAACTACCCACTCAAAAAATAAAATGCTAAAAATAATAAAAAACAACTTGGTAATAAATATTTACTCATATAACATGTAATTCTCTAATGACCAAATAGTATTTATAAATACCATCTATATATTTACTATTGCTTTCTTTTTAAAAAAAATGTCAATAAGAACATTTCAGAATCAAAATCCAAAATATATTCAAAGCTCAAACCAAAAATTAAATGGTGAAATCGAAGATGATTCTTTGAACATTTAACCAAATCAATCACGCTTCGATGATGTATCAACAAATTAATCACTGAAGATAGTATTTCAATTTTCAAATACTTGATAAAAGGAAACAATCGATCAAACGATTACCTTAACACATTCTTTCACAGGAAATCTCTCTATATCCCAGCCCCTTCTGAAAAAAAATATATATTCACGCTCTATCTTTATCTTTATTCAGCATTTGCATAATTTACATTAGTTATTCTCCCTTCCATTATCTAACTCTTATTTAACCTTTGCACGATTTATTTGAGCCACCCCTCTCATTTCCATTTTCTAATTATGCCTCTCCATAGATATTCGAGGACTCGTTACGTCATAACATGTAGATTTCTACATTATTATTATTATTATTATTATTATTTCAACCACTACCCTAGTTTGAAAACCAGGACGCTACAAGCCATAGTAAAGAGGCTAATTGTACTACCCAAGACTAGAGAACAATGGTTTGATTTTAGAGGTTTCTTCTAGAAGAGCTGCTTACCATAGCTAAAGAGTCTCTTCTACCCTCACCATGAGGAACGTAGCCATTGAACAATTAAGTGCAGTAGTTAACCCCTTGAGCGAGGAAGTGTATGTGGAAAGAGGAGAATCTGTAAAGAATTGGCCAAACTATTCGGTGTATGTGTAGGCAAAGGAAAAATGAGACGAAACAAGAGAGAGGGAACCAATGTATAACTATCTGTCCGGTCAAAGAACACAATAACTCCCTAGCGGTAGTATTTCACACGGGTGGCTGGAGCCCTGGCCAATCTACTATAGTATCTACTTTATTTACATCTCCCTGCATAATTTTCAATTTTCAAATCTGTGTGAATCAGGAGTTAGTGGAATGTTAATCTTTTCAATCATTTTTGTATAGACGCTCTTCAAGACCTCTGCTTCTATAAAGGGATGAATCTGACAAGGCACCTCAAGACCAGGAAGGCTTACAAATTAAAAGGCTGTTCATGAATAGCAGAGGCAAAGGACAGTGACACTGTCCTAACTAGCAGGACAATGCCCTAGCGACCTCCATGTATACATATGATCAGCGCCAAAACACCCTCTCCGCCCAAGCCACGACCAGGGATGGGAAAGGTTGCAAACCCTAAAAAGAAACAAACGAGTTTGAGCGGGACTTGAACCCTAGTCCGACATAACACCAGGCAGGGATGTTACCAATAGGCCACCTAAATAAGAACACACGCACAAACATTATATATATATATATATATAATTTATATATATTCTTATGAGAATGTATTTGTTAATTCACTTGAATTCTTATTTTTTATCAATACCTAAGCACTTATACAGTAAGGTTCAAGTACCATCAATCAGAATTTATTTCACGGATAATTACGCAATTGAGTAATGAATATTTCTGAACAACAAGATGAAAAATGAGAAACAACAAGGACACTCCAAAATCAAACCATTATTTTTCTATTCCTATCATTATCAATTATATTCTAAATGTATAAAAATTCTTATTGGTAAAAAACAAATATGACTTTGAGGCTCAAATAACTAGATTAAAAAAAACAATTAAATATATCAAATAGTTCAATGAACAAATCAATAAAAGATAAAAACAAATATTTTATGTGAAAAAAAAATACGAAGGCGGAGATATGCAATCTCTTTAATCTAAGAAAGAATTGCACCACTTCTTGAGCGTTAGAGACCTTCCACTACTCTTTCAAAATAGAGAACTTCACAACGCCACTCAAGATGACTCAACTCGGTTGAGGCCATAGCAAGAATGTCAATTAGAAACTATAAAAAAGAACATGAGTCCCCAACTCTCTCTTTTATTATGAAACCGCAAAATGATGATAAAAAAAGGGGGGAGATTTTGTTTGCCGAGAGTAATAACTTCATAAACCTACCGGATTTATTCTAGTTAAATACTTTTGCAAACTTTTAATGATGAAAATTTGGTGGAAACGAGTTGAGATTTTTAGCTAGAGGATAGAAAATGTCTCTCTCTCTCTCTCTCTCTCTCTCTCTCTCTCTCTCTCTCTCTCTCTCTCTCTCTCTCTCTCTCTAAGACTTCTTAGTGAAAGTGCATATAATAAAATCTTTACGACGTTGAATATTCTCTCTCTCTCTCTCTCTCTCTCTCTCTCTCTCTCTCTGTCTCTCTCTCTCTCTCTCTCTCTCTCTCTCTCTTCTCTCTCTCTCTTTCTCTTCAATATAATAGCATATTCTAGTGTCTAGGTTTTTTTTAATATTCTGCGCCTTTGTAACACGACATGGTTCAAATTAATGCTAAATATTTCATGAAATATTCAATAAATATTTCATACCTGACAATCCGTTTCCAATCTCTCTCTCTCTCTCTCTCTCTCTCTCTCTCTCTCTCTCTCTCTCTCTCTTTATATATAAATATAATCTATCTATCTATCAATTTATATATATATATATATATATATATATATATATATATATATATATATATATATATATATATATATATATATACACACACACACACAACCATTACCAATCCGCAGTGGCCAGCGTGGTGCTGAAAACTGACCAAACCCCAGACAAGAATAAGGACATGTCTGAGACCTTTGCCCTGCAGTGGACTCGAAACATGTGCATTTGTTGTTGTTATTGTTATAGTTGTTTTTGTTGTTGTTGTTGTTGATGATTCTTATATATACACGTATACAGTCTACTAACATAGGTATTAATCTGCTTACTAACACATAAAGTACTTTGCATATCAACGAATCATATTAGTGAACGAACACATAAAATACATAACTATGAAGAACTACCAAGATTCATGTAAGTCTCTTCAAAAATAAAAGACTTCAATATCCCGACAGAGGGGGGGGGGGAGATTTAGAAGCAAAGGGGGGATAGTCGACCCTTGAAGAGGAAATAACCGAATTTTTATCGTTATTTTCACGGACATTATACGGCTCATGACGCAAGTCCATAACAGCGACATTTTACGGGTCTTCGGAGCCGAGAGTTGCGTTCAACAATGTTTTTCTCCGATCGTAAAAGCGCCTCGTGGAAGCGTTTCCTGCCTCGAACAACATCCCAGGAGAAGTCGTTCTTTTTTCTTTGCAATTCTTAAAAGATGCAATTTCGTGGCGATGTCTTCGGTCCTGGGCAAGACTTAAAGGGGGGGGGGATATATATATATAATCATCTAAATGGTTTTCAGATCTTGCATATGAATGCTTGAATTATGGTATATTTAGATCCAGCATATGAATATATGTATGTATATTATTTATATATAATATATATTATATATATAATATAATATATATATATATATATATGTGTGTGTGTGTGTATGTGTGTATTTTAGTATGTGTGTGTTCATGCAAACTTTGCTTTGTCCTTTCTGCTATATAAAAGCATACATATATACATGCACGTGCACGCATACAAAATATATATATATATATATATATATATAAATTTCTACCTCATACTTGGATCGAACGCTAGCCCCTTCTAATGAAAGGCCAGGTCGAAACCAACCATGCCTTTCATTAGAAGGGGCTAGCGTTCGATCCCAGGTATGAGGTAGAAATTTATTTCTATTTGAACACGATGTTGTGTTGATATTTATCCATATATATATATATATATATATACATATATATATATATATATATACATATATATATATATATATACATATATATATATATACATATACATATATATATATACATATACATATATATATATATATATATATACATATACATATATATATATAATACATATACATATATATATATATATATACATATATATATATATATATATACATATACATATATATATATATATATATATAAAGCTTCCATTAATGACAGGAAATGAATAAAAAGCAGATTTCAGTCTCGCAAGTCAAGCATTAAAAAAATGTTTTTATGAAAATAACAAAGGTAAAAAAAGAAAAAAATTCCTCTATATTTATCCTTTTAGCTTCATAAGACAAGTTAGGGATGGAAAAAATCCGTAAATTATTCATAATTGTTAGAACTCTTTTTTTTTATTTTCTCTCCTTTTCCTGCTACTCATTATATATATAGTGGAAAAAAAGAAAAAAAAAATTTTAACAATTAAGAAAAAAAATATTTATATTTTTTTATATGAATTGTTAATATTTTGGGATTTTTAAAAAGCAAAGATATTAATTTTTTTCCTCTCCCTTTCCTGCTACTCGTTATATATACATTGGAAAAAAGACAATATATTTTTTTAATAATTTAGAAAAAAAAATATATATTTTTTATGACTTGTTAATATTTTGGGATTTTTAAAAAGCAAAGATATTTATTCCCATCAGAGAGCTTGAAAGAATAGCCTTTGATTACGAGAAAAAAAATAGCTGAGAAATTAGTAATAAACAGAGTAAAATGGAAAATTAAAAATATATCAATTAATGAAAATAGATTAACACAATCCTCCACCTCTCACCACATGCCAATTCTGAATTCAATCACCATCTGGGTCACGGACACCACCCCCTTCTCTCTCTCTCTCTCTCTCTCTCTCTCTCTCTCTCTCTCAAAATTTGTTTTCTCAAATATTTCCTTGCGGAAGTGCATATAAACATTTTACAACTGGGAAATTCTCTCTCTCTCTCTCTCTCTCTCTCTCTCTCTCTCTCTCAACAAAAGCAGCTCGTCCTCCTGTTGGCTTTATCCAGGGAGCAATTCCACATCCAGACACAAATGTGATTCGTCCCACTATGTTCTTGGATCCAACTCATCTGACCAAAAGCGTTTGTAGTTTCTATCGGAAGCTAAAACCACCTCAGGCCTGGAACTGTGGTCTGGAACTGTGGTCTGGAGCCTTTGACTGGAAGCGGATGACGTGTTCAGTTTTGACAGCTCTGTTATGCAGGGGCGAAATTGGGGTGGGAGGAGATTCGTACCAAATTGGGAGAAGGGTTTGTTCCAAATTGGAGAGCGTATAAAATGGGGAGGATTCGTTAGAAATTGGGGGATAAATCATCATCATCATCATCTCCCTCCTACGCCCTTCAGGGTTACCAGGTTGGCATTTTCCAGGCTAAAAAAAAACCCTCAAAATTTGTCCTTTTCTCGTGCTAGATACCTAAATTTGGCCTTTTTGAAATTGGTTAGCCTTAAATGTTATATTTTCAGCCTTTTTCTACTATTAGGTTGACCTTTTAAAGCTGCAGTTGATCAGACGTTGGCCTTTTCTCATTTGGAAAATCTGGTAACCCTGCCGCGGCCTATTGACGCAAAGGGCCTCGGTTAGATTTTGCAGGTCGTCCCTATCTAGAGCTTTTAAATCAATACTTCTCCAATCATCCTCTCGTACTTCATGCTTCATAGTCCTCACCCATGTAGGCCTGGGTCTTCCCACACTTCTTGTGCCTTGTGGAAGAAAGACTTAATGTGGATATAAGTATCAGGTTATATGTGTGTTCTCTTCTACATGAATTACAAGACTTTTCTATCCTTTAGTTTTCTGTTTTATGAAATGAAAACTCTCACTAGACTTTTCACTAGACTTTTTTTAGCTCATAAGCTGCCTCTTGTTTTTCACAAGTTACCAAGAAGAGTTTTGCGGTAGCTCTAACCAAGCCGATTACTATCCAATTTCCCTATCTCCCATATTATCTAAAGTTTTTGAACGTCTTTTTATAAAACGTCTAAATAGGTATTATGAAAGTAATCATCTGTTCCCTAGTTTGCAATTTGGTTTTCGTAAAGGCCTTCGAGCATGTTATGCCCTTCTTACAATATTCAATGCTGTACAGAAATCCCTTGTTTGTGATCAGGAAGTTCGTATGATTGGCCTTGATTTTAGTGCTGCCTTTGACTGTGTTAATCATGAGACCCTTTTGTTTTCAAACTCAAACTGTTGGAAGTGGGTGGGTCGTTTCCTAGCATTATTATTGAGTATTTAAGTAATAGATCTCAAAGAGTTGTTGTTGAAGGGCACCATAGTGAGTATAGGAATGTGATATCCGGTGTTCCACAGGGTAGTGTTTTGGCCCATTACTTTTCATACTATATACACATGACATGTGGTTTGGTCTAGAAAACAAGCTTGTAGCATATGCAGATGATGCTACTCTCTTCGGGTGGGTCTTTTCTTAGCATCATTTTTAAATCTTTAGGTAATAGATTTGAGAGTATTTCTTGTTGGGAACCATATTGACTATAGGAATGTATGGTCTGATTTTACGTGCGGTAGTGTTTTTAGACCATTACTTTTCATACTGTATACATAAGACATATGGTTTGGCCTGGAAAACAAGCTTGCTGAACATGTAGATGAATATACACATATACATACATACATACATAAATACATATAATATATATATATATATATATGTGTGTGTGTGTGTGTGTGTGGTAAATTGGAAAAGATTAGTAGTGTGTGCGGTAAAGAATCTCTCCTCACTTTTTGACAGTTTCATCTTCACCGTTTCCCGCATGCGAACATGACACAGATTCTAAGTTTTGATTTGGAAGAATCAATTCTCTCTCTCCTCTCTCTCTCTCTCTCTTCTCTCTCTCTCTCTCTCTCATGTTGTTACGTCGTGAAATCATCCTCAGAATTTGCTGGAAGAAAACATTTCAAGTTCAGTGGTTCCAGTAAGCATCAATTAATTGGAGAGAGAGAGAGAGAGAGAGAGAGAGAGAGAGAGAGAGAGAGAGATCCATCTTGGAAATGATAACATAAACTTAATTGATTGCATAACAAGTCACCTCAATTGCACAAAGGCCTGTCTAGAAAACTAAGGAAGTTCTACAATAGTTGCATAACTTCATATCTTGTAAACAAACAAAGCACAAACAAATCGTATTGCGTCCTGTTAAAAGAAAAAAAAATATAGTTCATCTTGAAAACACAAAGCCCAATTCAAGTTTATAATTTTCAACTTGGAGACACAAAGCCCAAATCAAGTGTATAATGTTCAACTTGGAGACACAAAGCCTAAAATCAAGTATATAAAGTTCAACTTGAAAACACAAAGGACAAATCAAGTGTATAAAGTTCAACTTGAAAACACAAAGCCCAAATCAAGTGTATTCAACTTGAAAACACAAAGCCAAAAATCAAGTGTATGAATTTCAATTTGAAAACCCAAAACCCAAAATCAAGTGTTTAAAGATCAACTTGAAAACACAAAGCCCAAAATCAGGTGTTTAAAGTTCATCTTTAAAACAAAAAGCCTAAAATTAAGTGTATAAAGTTCAACTTGAAAACACCAAGCCCAAAATAAACAACATAAAGTCCCTCAGTATCTCCACATGCAACACCAACAACAACAACAACAATAACAACAACAACAACTCCCCCCCCCCTCCGTCTCAGATGCTCTTGCATGTTTCCTTTTCTTTACAAAATCAGAGAAATAAAATCTCTTGAGAGATGATCTTTGCCTCAAATATCTCGTCATTATTCTTGAAAATCCAACTCTGATGACACACTTATCGAGGACTAAGCATGATGTAATGCCATCTAGCGGAGAATAATGCAATTTACGTTTCTCGGAGGAACACGGTTCTTGATAAAGTAATTTGGATATGAGAGAAGACTGAAGGAAAAAGAGAAATTGGTAACCCTGCAGAAGTTATATGTTTTTATTCAGTTCTGAATTTAGATTCGGTTCTATTCAATTAATATCTTGGAAGGCGTCTCCACTGCAAATGTTTTCTTATCGTTAAATCACTTGGCAAAATTATTAAATAAAAATCCTGCAAAGATGGATGTAAGTAATCTATTCTTTTTTATCTTTCAGCTCTCCCCCTTTTAAAGAAATTAAATGTTCACTCTTAAACTTGTTAGTTCCTTTGGTCGCTGCAACCTCACCATCCTTGTGAGCTAAGGATGGGGGTTTTGGGGGGGATCCTATAGATCTATCTGCTGAGTCATCAACACTGGGGTTCGAGTCCCGCTCAAATTCGTTAGTTCCTTTGGTCTCTGCAACCTCACCGTCCTTGTGAGCTAAGAATAGGGGGTTTGGTGGAGCCTAAAGGTCTATCTGCTGAGTCATCAGCAGCCATTGCCTGGCAATCCTTCGCCCTAGCTTGGGTGGAGAGGGGAGGGCCTGGGCGCTAATCATATGTAATATGGGCAGTCTCTAGGGCATTGTCCTGCTTGATAGGGCAATGTCACTGTCTCATGCCACTGGCATTCATGAGAGACCTCTAAACCTTTAAGATAAATCTATTTAATCCATCAAAATTTCATAAAGGTAAATATCTTTCATAATAGATAATAAATAAAGAATTCATCTATTCATTCAAGCATACATTCAATAAGCATGATTGATGATTGATTGATTGATTGATTGATATTTGGTTTTCTGCCATCCTACACGATTGATGAACCTGACGAAGGTATATATGCATATATCTGAAAAGGCAGTGAACGTGTTGCATTAAATTTGATATTAGCTTATCAATGTAGTTCATAAATTGATGCTTCATCGGCTGATTACTCTTAATGATACATTGATTACGAGCAACAATGCATTGGCCAATTGAAATGATGATATAAATATTAATTTTAGAGATAATTTGTAATCAGCATTTCTATTATGTGAACTATTTGGCTATGAGCTACAGCTTGCAATATTAATTAATCTTTTTCATCTCATGGTAATTAATCTATGGATCATGAATGTAACCCAACCAAACATAATCTAACCTAACTTCAACTCACCTAACCTAACCTCACTTTACTTAACAACACCTCACCTAAGCTAACCTAACTTCACATTAACTAGCCTAACCTCACCTCCCCTACGATAACTTTACCTCATATTAGATAGTCTAACCTCACCTTACCTAAGCTAAACTTACATCACCTAACTTCATCTTCCCTAACCTAACCTCACCTGAGCTAAGCTAACCTCACATTAGCTGGCCTAACCTCACCTTACCTAAGATAACTTGACCTCCCATTAACTACCCTAACCTCACCTTACCTGACCTCGCCTCACCTAAGCTAACTTAACCTCACATTAGCTAGCCTAACCTAACCTTACCTAAGATAACTTCACATTGCCTAAGCTAACCTAACCTCGCATTAGCTAGCCTAACCTCCCATTACCTTACCTCGCTTCATCTAAGCTAACCTAACCACACATTAGCTAGTCTAACCTTACATCACCTAACCAAACTAACTTCACCTCACCTAAGCTAACCTAACCTCCCCGCACCTAACCTAGCCTAACCTCACCTAACAAGCTATGGCAGCCACCATCAATTTCCTCAAGTATTCCAACATATCCTACACAGTTAATCTCATTAGATACAGAATAAAACCAGTTACCTTACAGTTACAATTGACTCTCTAAAACACTGGGATAATCCGCAAGAAAATATTGAAGGAATGGCTATAAATGTAAAGATACTAAACTACGCGTTTCTCCCCACCTATATATTCTCTCGAGTTTGGCTTTAAACCTGACCCAAATTCAAGTCGAGATATAAATTTATTCCTCAACTAAAATGGCTTTCCCCAAATGACTTTCGCCGGGCACTCTGTCTACCCGAGAAGTGATAATGATTTGTCAATATGCACAAAACCTGAGTGGGGGGAGGGGGATAGAGGGGGATGGAAGGGGGTGGGGGGTTTAGGGGGGTGGGGGGGGGGTTTACAGATCCAATTCAAAGTAGAGAACCCAAATCATTGTTAGCTTAGGAAACCTGAGGTTTCTCTTGTGTTTGCGTTCACTCCTTGGAGGAGCTGAAGATCAGGTGAGGCTTATTTTCTTACTTTGAGTAAATAGGGAAAAATTTCCCTTTTCAATAGGGAACTCTTGCCATATGAAATGGAAAAGAGGATTTGTTTTTTTTATGAAGTTTGGTCTTGAAAATAGAGGTTTAATATATATGTATAATCTCGGTAAATACAAAGATATAAACCCTATACACAGTCTGTATTGTATACTGTATGTATTACTGTGCACTTAATCCCTGATGACTCAGTAGTTAGACCTATAGCCTCCCCACAACCCCATTTCCTTCGCTCACAAGGATGGTCATGTTGCTGACATAATAACAAACTATCGAGCTCCTCGAACCCCAATCCAGCAGGCTACCAAATTGACCAATCAAAAGCATTACAGAACCCTACATGATATATATTCCATATTCTGGGAGAGGAAAATAGGCTTTAAAAACGATATCAAGGATTGCACTATTGCTGAGGGCTTCTTAAAATGAATACAAATTCCTGCTTTTATGGTAAAAACGTTAACTGAGCCCTAGTTTACTTACTTTCCTAAGGGATAAAATTTTCCAAAGCCTTAGTTTGTTACCAAGAAGTAAAACATAATGTCTTGTAAGTGTTTGCCAGCCACGGTAATAAGATTAGATACGGCCTAAGTGTGAGATACATATCAATTTCCCAAATTCTGTAAAACCAATGTTTTGCTAAAAGCAGATGTCACAATTGGCATTAAAGTCAGCGGGGGAATAGAGTAGGTAGGTTTAATGTACACGGTTTTTTTTTGCTTGCATGAAAGTGATTATTTTCCTTAAATGATAAAGAGCAAGTGTCTGGCTATATGTATGTATAAACACACACATATATATATATACATACATAGCCTATATTTCTTTCGGTTACAATCAGTGTGAGCGTGCATATCTATCTGAGTATTCAGCACTCTTTTTTGACGGGTCGCGTACACCAGTGTGTGCGTAAATTATTTATATATATATATACATATATATATATATATATATATATATTTATATATATACATATATATATACATACATATATAATATATATATATATATATATATATAATATACTGTATATATGTGTGTGTGCGTGCGTGTATGTGTTTGCTATCTGAATAATCTAAGTGCTGTGGATATCGTTAACCCATCCGGCCCAGAATATATTTAGACAACAGGTATAGTATAAAACGATATAAAATTCATCTTTAGTCAACTGGTAATTTTGCCACTTTCCTCATAGCAGGATTGACATTAAAAAACCCAGGTCATAAAAGGTCACTGCACCAAGTTCATAAAAGGTCACTGCACAAAGGTCAAAAAGGTCACTGCACTTAAGTCATAAAAGTCCACTGCACAAAGGTCATAAAAGGTCACTGCACCAAGTTCATAAAAGGTCACTGACCAACGCCATAAAAGGTCACTGCACCGAGGTCATAAAAGATCTCGGCTCCAAGGTTATAAAAAGTCACTGCTATTGTCAATCATTCATAAAGTTTCATCTTTGTTAATTAAATAAACATTATGACTAAAAATAGGGTTCATGCAATTTTTAAAATTTTAACCAAAAAAAAAACTTAGTTTGAATTTATTAAATTTTGACTTCAATATGATATAAGCAAAATTAAATCCTTAATCCAACCCCATTCCTGAAACCCACTATAATGTGAAAGAGAGAGAGAGAGAGAGAGAGAGAGAGAGAGAGGAGAGAGATCTTGCGTGCGTTGGACTGAACACACATTTAAAACGAGCATTTCCATTACGAATTGCAACGTATCTAAGCTCCTGCTCAACTCCCTTTGGGAACCAGATGCTTGATACTAAACTCCCAAAATCCCCACTGTGGTAAATGCTGTGACCGAGTACAAATGCAATTTAAAAGGGAAAACACTATGCGTGTGTGCTGGGATGCTCAAAACTGCATTCTGGAATACTGGTGGATATAGTCACTCGCATGCATTGCTCCATTTGGTGTTTTGAATTCTTTCAATCTCTATCAGATCCTATCAGTGTCTCTCCTATTTTCTTTATATCTCTTAGGATCTAATAGTCTCTAATTTTCTGCCATTGCCGCCCCTCAAGTCTAGTTTGTGTAGGAATATTTTCTTTGTCGGAGTCTTTTAGTCTCTCTGTCTGTACCAGTCTCTCAGATTCTGTTTGTCTCTCATATTTACTTCATATCTCTTAGGATCTAATTGTCTCTCATTTTCGGCCATTACAGTCTCTCATGTCTAGTTTGTGTATGAATATATAAACGTCTCTCTGATTTTCTGTTGGAATCGATTAGCCTCTTGGTCTGTACTAGTGTGTCTCAGATTCTCTTTTTCTCTCGTGATTTATCAATATCTCTTCAATTCTGCCTTAGGTTTTAATTGTACCGAAATATTGGGATGATATTACATATGTTCATTGAAATACAAATTATTCTCGAAAATAAACCAACTTATTTTATCCTAATTCTAATTTTTTCCAACAATATACGTCAGTTGAAGTAGTGCATAATTTGGTTCCTTTAATTTAGTTCCGTTACCGAAAAATTAAAATAAAAGTAAAAACTTAATCTGGACCATTCGCCTTTCCATTTTATATCATCTCTAGGTATTAGTTAATAAAGACTGTATAAGCAAAAGAAAATATCATAAGGACCGGATGGATATGGTTTTAAGTTTAAGGGATATTGAACTATGGGTTCCAGGCCCCGTAGACTTTTCCAACTCACTGCTCCACGGTTGCTAGTTCTCAAACTCGCCATCTTGAAACAATGTTTAACCTTTTCTTCTGGACTGCTCAAGGGGAAGGACCTGCGTCATGCCTGATGAAGCGTCGTAATCTTAACCAATCAATCAATCAGTCTTTTCCTTATCTGATCGTCAATTTTCTTTGGAGATAAGAAAACTGATTTTATCAAATTAATTATCCAACTATCTCAAGTATTACAGGAAATCTGCGATGCTGTTATGGTTTTCAAATTTCATCTTACCTTTCCCTTACTGAACATTTTACGTTTCTTTCTCTTCCAGTTTAATAAGGTTTATAAAATCAGCTCATGAACGGCAGCAGCAAGGGACAGTGACAAATCCCTAATCAATAGGACAATGCCCTAGACTCCTAGAGACTGGCCAAATATACACTTGATCAGCGCCAAAGTCCTTTTTTAACCCAAGATACGTCCAGGGAGGGCTAGCCAATGGCTTACTGATGACTCAGCACGTAGACCTATAGGCTCTCCCACACTCCCTCAATAGGATGGTGACGTAATCCAAGCTAGGACCAGGTAGACCTTGCCAATGGATGCTGATGACTCAGCAAGTAGACCTATTGGCTCCACTAAATACCCTCACAAGGATATTGAGGTTGCAGACACTACAAGGAACTATCTAAGTTTAGCGGGGCTCGAACCCCAGTCTGACGATCACCAGGCAGAGAGGTTACCTATAGGCCATCAAATTGTTTTTTTGAGACCTGTGAATCATTATAAACGGAATAAGTTTATAATATATTATATATTATAATTTAAATCAACAGGATTCCTAATAATTCCTTATTTTGATTTAATGCTGAGTCAGTATTTTTCACCCCCCCCCTCCTCATCAATATTAATAAATTCATAACAGCAATCGTTTATTAAATCACTAACAATTCTAGCTTTTCCTGGCTGGCTAATCTGTCAGGGCCTCTAAAATGGATGATATTTGCTGCTTCCTTTTCACAATCCATCAACTTTTCAATTTAAATGCTAACCTCGTCCGGTGGGAAATTTACATTGAGAGTTTGGTTGCAGGACGGGAAGTCTCTCTCTCTCTCTCTCTCTCTCTCTCTCTCTCTCTAAGATGAATAATTAATATAAACTAACTTATATCTGATCACGAAATAAGGAATTGGACATTTTGCTTGACCGTGACCTTGACCTTCCAAAACTTAATCATTTCCAGCTTATTACACAAAAGTTAATCCATGCAATTTTCATTACTCTACAATTAAAATTGTGACCATGAAGCTGTTTCAAAAACAAACACAAACAAACATAAACTGTGGGTAAAACATAACCTCCTTCCAACTTCGTTGGCGGAGCTAAAAAAATGCACGAAGTTCTCTCGCTAACTTTACCGCAACTGAAACATTCATAGACGGGGGGCAGAAATGGCCTTCAGCCAGACTCAAATATGAAATACAGCGGACCCCACTTTGCTACACATTAGTATTACATAAAGCGTTAAAAGCCTAGTTTGTACTGGGGACCCTGATCCCCTGATCTCAAACACCCCCCACACCCCTAAAAAAAAGGTCCTTTTCATGCGTCTGCAGAAAATGGAAATTTTTCAAAAACGTCTCGTGAATCTCAAAGGAATGTTAATGTATATTTTTTTTTTTTTTTTTTTTTTGGGGGGGGGTTTGAAATGGTTAGGGCGTAAAAATGGCCTTCTAATCCTTCCAGGTAAAAATTCGCATTTCTCTGTAACGTTATGAAAAGGTTAAGTTTAAAGCCTCAAGTCTGAAAAATTCTGAAGGTAGAGAAATAAGGTATGGTATGGCTAGCATTTTGCAACAATGTACACTCGCATTTATAAGTATGCCCGCGCACGTGCGCCCCAAACACACGCACATACATACACACACACACACACCCACACACATATATATATATATATATATATATATATATATATATATATATATATATTATATATATATATATATATATATACACACACATACATAATGTGTGTGTACGTGTATGTGTGTATCATCAACTATATCTAAATTAAGAGGACCTATAATTTTATTAATTTTAGCTTTGATGTCACTGGGTAAGAATTAATTTTGTAGACTAGACATTGAGATAATTTTTTTTTCAATAAATATAATACCAACCATGAGTTAGAGAGAGAGAGAGAGAGAGAGAGAGAGAGAGAGAGAGAGAGAGAGAGAGAGAGAGAGAGAGAGAGAGAGAGAGAGAGAGAGGAGCGCGTACAAATCCCCACATTATTATCATGGAATCCTCTTTTAACCTCAAACTTATACCCAGTCTCTTTCTGGTCCCTCGTCCGGACAATATAACAATATATGCATTGACTTTGCTTTCTCTGCTTGCTTTCAAACCCTTCCCCCCTCTCCCACGGTGTCCCCAACAACCACCGAGAAACACTAGTAGTTGCTTGCAAACATTCTATTTTATGAAATTGTTGCGTTTGATCAAGATTTGTGAATTCAAATAACATTTGTCTGTTTTCCAAAAGGTATACTGGGGGGATTTAGTCTTGCTGTCAATTATTTTGCACGAGAAATTTAATATCTTCTGTATGCAACAATCTCTCTCTCTCTCTCTCTCTCTCTCTCTCTCTCTCTCCTCTCTCTCTCTCTCTCTCTCTCTCTCTCTCTCTCTTTTACACAATTTCTAGAGAAGATTTGTCTCACATGGGAAAGATCATTTTCTAGGATGTAAAAACAAAGCTCTCTCTTTCTTTCTCTCTCTCTCTCTCTCTCTCTCTCTCCTCTCTCTCTCTCTCTCTCTCTCTCTCTCTCTCTCTCTCTCTCTCTCTCAAATATTTTTAAAAACAATTTTCAGAAAAGATTTATCTTTCTCCAAGAAAAAAATAATCATACTGAGATGAGTAACCAAAGCTCTCTCTCTCTCTCTCTCTCTCTCTCTCTCTCTCTCTCTCTCTCTCTCTTTCTCTCTCTCAAAACAATTTTCAGACAAGATTTGTCTCTCCTTGAAAAAAAATTATTTTACTGTTATATAAAAACAAAGATATCTCTCTCTCTCTCTCTCTCTCTCTCCTCTCTCTCTCTCTCTCTCTCTCTCTCTCTCTCTCTCTCTCTCCTCTCTCTCTCTCTCTCTCTCTCTCTATATATATATATATATATATATATATATATATATATATATATATATATATATATAAAATGTGTGTGTGTGCCTGTGTGGTGCGTGAGCGTCTGTGTCTAATATTTACTGCATTTACTTTAGGAGGACTTAAAATGTTATTCATTTTAGTATTTATACCACTGGTAAAATATAATTTTAATGACTAGATATAGATATTTTTTCAGTTATATAACACCAACCATGAGAATGAGAGAGAGAGAGAGAGAGAGAGAGAGAGAGAGAGAGAGAGAGAGAGAGAGAGAGAGAAGAGAGGAGAGAGAGAGAGAGAGAGAGAGAGAGAGGGGGAGCACGCACAAATCCCCACATTAATATCATGGAATCCTCTTTTAACCTCAAAGTTATACACAGTCTCTTTCTGGTCCCTCGCCCGGACAATATAACAATATATATACATTGCCATTGCTTTCCTCTGCTTGCTTTCAAAACCCTTCCCCCTCTCCCACGTGTCCCCAACA
>NC_090754.1:94678674-94691174 GCF_036898095.1 Palaemon carinicauda | reverse complement strand
TAAACACCTTAAGTTTTAAAGGTAGTAACTAGATACTCAAAGGTTTACAGGTGGTATACTAAACACCCAAAGGCTTACAGGTGGTATAGTAAACACTCATAGGTTTACAGGTGGTATACTAAACACCTACAGTATAGGTTTACAGGTGGTATACTAAACACCCAAAGGCTTACAGGTGGTATAGTAAACACTCATAGGTTTACAGGTGGTATACTAAACACCTACAGTATAGGTTTACAGGTGGTATACTAAACACCCAAAGGCTTACAGGTGGTATAGTAAACACTCATAGGTTTACAGGTGGTATACTAAACACCTACAGTATAGGTTTACAGGTGGTATACTAAACACCCAAAGATTTACAGGTGGTATACTAAACACCCAAAGGCTTACAGGTGGTATAGTAAACACTCATAGGTTTACAGGTGGTATACTAAACACCCAAAGGCTTACAGGTGGTATAGTAAACACTCATAGGTTTACAGGTGGTATACTAAACACCTACATTATAGGTTTACAGGTGGTATACTAAACACCCAAAGATTTACAGGTGGTATACTAAACACCCAAAGGCTTACAGGTGGTATAGTAAACACTCATAGGGTTACAGGTGGTATACTAAACGCCCAAAGGCTTACAGGTGGTATAGTAAACACTCATAGGTTTACAGGTGGTATACTAAACACCTACAGTATAGGTTTACAGGTGGTAAACGAAACACCCAAAGGCTTACAGGTGGTATAGTAAACACTCATAGGTTTACAGGTGGTATACTAAACACCCAAAGGCTTACAGGTGGTATAGTAAACACTCATAGGTTTACAGGTGGTATACTAAACACCCAAAGGCTTACAGGTGGTATAGTAAACACTCATAGGTTTACAGGTGGTATACTAAACACCCAAAGGCTTACAGGTGGTATAGTAAACACTCATAGGTTTACAGGTGGTATACTAAACACCTACAGTATAGGTTTACAGGTGGTATACTAAACACCCAAAGGCTTACAGGTGGTATAGTAAACACTCATAGGTTTACAGGTGGTATACTAAACACCCAAAGGCTTACAGGTGGTATAGTAAACACTCATAGGTTTACAGGTGGTATACTAAAACCTACAGTATAGGTTTACAGGTGGTATACGAAACACCCAAAGGCTTACAGGTGGTATAGTAAACACTCATAGGTTTACAGGTGGTATACTAAACACCTACAGCATAGGTTTACAGGTGGTATACTAAACACCCAAAGGCTTACAGGTGGTATAGTAAACACTCATAGGTTTACAGGTGGTATACTAAACACCCAAAGGCTTACAGGTGGTATAGTAAACACTCATAGGTTTACAGGTGGTATACTAAACACCCAAAGGCTTACAGGTGGTATAGTAAACACTCATAGGTTTACAGGTGGTATACTAAACACCTACAGCATAGGTTTACAGGTGGTATACTAAACACCCAAAGGCTTACAGGTGGTATAGTAAACACTCATAGGTTTACAGGTGGTATACTAAACACCTACAGTATAGGTTTACAGGTGGTATACTAAACACCCAAAGGCTTACAGGTGGTATAGTAAACACTCATAGGTTTACAGGTGGTATACTAAACACCCAAAGGCTTACAGGTGGTATAGTAAACACTCATAGGTTTGCAGGTGGTATACTAAACACCTACAGTATAGGTTTACAGGTGGTATACGAAACACCCAAAGGCTTACAGGTGGTATAGTAAACACTCATAGGTTTACAGGTGGTATACTAAACACCTACAGTATAGGTTTACAGGTGGTATACGAAACACCCAAAGGCTTACAGGTGGTATAGTAAACACTCATAGGTTTACAGGTGGTATACTAAACACCTACAGCATAGGTTTACAGGTGGTATACTAAACACCCAAAGGCTTACAGGTGGTATAGTAAACACTCATAGGTTTACAGGTGGTATACTAAACACCCAAAGGCTTACAGGTGGTATAGTAAACACTCATAGGTTTACAGGTGGTATACTAAACACCCAAAGGCTTACAGGTGGTATAGTAAACACTCATAGGTTTACAGGTGGTATACTAAACACCCAAAGGCTTACAGGTGGTATAGTAAACACTCATAGGTTTACAGGTGGTATACTAAACACCTACAGCATAGGTTTACAGGTGGTATACTAAACACCCAAAGGCTTACAGGTGGTATAGTAAACACTCATAGGTTTACAGGTGGTATACTAAACACCCAAAGGCTTACAGGTGGTATAGTAAACACTCATAGGTTTACAGGTGGTATACTAAACACCTACAGTATAGGTTTACAGGTGGTATACGAAACACCCAAAGGCTTACAGGTGGTATAGTAAACACTCATAGGTTTACAGGTGGTATACTAAACACCTACAGCATAGGTTTACAGGTGGTATACTAAACACCCAAAGGCTTACAGGTGGTATAGTAAACACTCATAGGTTTACAGGTGGTATACTAAACACCCAAAGGCTTACAGGTGGTATAGTAAACACTCATAGGTTTACAGGTGGTATACTAAACACCTACAGCATAGGTTTACAGGTGGTATACTAAACACCCAAAGGCTTACAGGTGGTATAGTAAACACTCATAGGTTTACAGGTGGTATACTAAACACCCAAAGATTTACAGGTGGTATACTAAACACCCAAAGATTTACAGGTGGTATACTAAACACCCAAAGATTTACAGGTGGTATACTAAACACCCAAAGATTTACAGGTGGTATACTAAACACCCAAAGATTTACAGGTGGTATACTAAACACCCAAAGATTTACAGGTGGTATACTAAACACCCAAAGGCTTACAGGTGGTATAGTAAACACTCATAGGTTTACAGGTGGTATACTAAACACATAAAGGTATACAGGTGGTATACTAAACACCAAATAGTTTAAAGGTGGTATACTAAACCCCCAAAGGTTTACAGGCATTATACTATATACCCAAATGTTTAAAGTTGGTATAATAAACACAAAAATGTTTACAGGTGGTATAGTAAACACACAAAAGGTTTTCAGATGGTACACTAAAGACACAAAGGTTTGCTGGTAGTATGCTTAACACCCATAGGTTTGCAGGTGATACATTATACACCCAAAGGTTTACGGGTGGCATATATTACATATAGAGAAAAAAAATTCAATATTTGTGAGTTTAATAAAAAAAAATCGTTTAAAAATTAACAAAAAAAGGGGTATCTGTGAAAAAACCCAAGATTAAGGAAAACATAAAGGAAATTGTGAAAAAAACAATAACTTTTTATGAAAGAACAAAAACGAAATGTAGAGAAAAACATGCGAAATGTATAAAAACTCAAAAAACATTTTGAAATACAACGTTGCTCATACACGACACCTGGAATATCCTAAAAACGTTCAAAACATCCCACGGAGGAAACATTTAAGGGCAAACCCAACAGGCAAACATTCAGCAGGTATCTTTATAGCCAAACTCCGAAGACGTCCTCGTGATTGGAAATTCAAAACGACTTTTGCAAAGTGATTACAAGTTTCACATTGCTGTAAATAACTTAAGTCTCTCTCTCTCTCTCTCTCTCTCTCTCTCTCTCTCTCTCTCTCTCTCTCTCTCACACGACAAAGGAAAAAGGCTACTAAGTGGGTGTATTGTTGAGGGAGAAAGGGGATACTTTAATTACCCTTCTGTTAAGCCTAAAGAGTACAGTTGGACTCAGAAATTCTTAGTACACCTTGCTTTGAGAATGTACACCCAACCACACCCTTACTTCGAGAGGAGTTCCTGCGTTTAGCCCCGAACACCATCTCTGCCATCTCTCCTTACAGGATACACTTCTTCGGAGCAAGGTGTGACTCCAATATCCTGATTGGTAACGTCACTGTCTGGTGTTTGCCAGACGGGGGTTCGAGTCCCGCTCAGACTCGTTAGTGCCATTAGTGTCTGCAACCTTACCATCCTTGTGAGCTAAGGTTAGGGGGTTTGGGGTAGCCTATAGGTCTATCTGCTGAGTCATCAGCAGCCACTTCCTGGCCTTCCCTGGTCCTAGCTTGGGTTGATAGGAGGCTTCGGCGCTGATCATATAATATATGGTCAGTCTCTAGGGCATTGTCCTGATTGCTAGGGCAATGTCACTGTCCCTTGCCTCTGCCATTCATAAGAGACCTTTAAAACCTAAAACTTATTATTGTAAGCTTGTGTCTTTACGTACATTTCCAAATGATGATTCTGCAGGCTCTTATAGATTCACCTTTTTTTCTCTTATATTTTCCTTATAGATTCCCGGAATACAATAACATCAAAGCCATTTATTATCAGGGAGGAAGTGATTTTACATTCTAACGATTCCCCTCTTCACAAAAAAAAAGAAAGAAAAAAAGCCACTGAATTAGAAATAGATTGTAAATCTTTTCATTGTTGTAGTTTCTGTAAGCAGCGAAAGCTTCGGTTGCAAGAAGACTTGCAATAAAAAGGGAGGGATTGTGTTGAAATGAGGCGATAAAATACCGTAGATTCTACTTTCAAATACACCCACCAAGGAGACATTAATATGTGTTCTACAAAAGGAAGTTTTTAAGGAGAAAAAATCATACTGTAAGAGGTTTTTTCCAAGTTATGAATTAAGAGATATTAAAAAACTATCATTCATACATTACTTAATGTTTAAAGTTGAAATTTAACTCAAAATATTTTTTTGGGTTGTGGTGGCCGATGTGGTAACGTCCCTGACTGTTGAACGCCAGACTGGGGTTCAATTCCCTCTCAAACTCAATATTTTCTTTGGTCGCTGCAACCTCACAATCCTTGTGAGCTAAGGAAGGGGAGTTTGGGGGAGCCTATAGGTGTATCTGCTGAGTCATTAGCAGCCATTGCCTGGCCCTCCTTGGACCTAGCTTGGGTGGAGAGGGGGCTTGGGCGCTGATCGAACGTATATATGGTCAGCCTGTAGGGCATTGTCCTTCTTGATAGGGTGATGTCACTGTCCCTTGGCTCTGCCATTCATGAGCGGCCTTTAAACCTTTTAAAACCTTTAAGGGATTGAAAAATTAAAAAAGCAGAGAATGGAAATAAAAACATACTAGATTTCGAACTGAAAATTTAAATCTCGGATCCAGCCTCTGAAATTTCTCACTAATCTCATCAGTCTACATTTTCACATGATAAAATGTCTTTCTTCTGTATATAAACAGTCTTTTTTTAACTAATTAAAAATATAATACCCATTTGAACCGAATTTCCCAGTCTTCTTGAACTAATTTACTTGCACTGAACCATGTATCCAATTTTGAACAAAGTCTCTGGTCCCCTTAAGTTCTTCATAAGTCTTAGCTCATTGTGAACAAAGTTCAAATTCCTTTTTGTATTTACTGACCCAGACTTACATGGCTGAGGACTATGAAGAACGAAGTATAAGATGATGAATGGGGAAGTATTAATTTAAAAGCTCAAGATAGAGACGACTGGTGAAATCTAACCGAGGCCCTTTGCATCAATAGGTGTAGTAGGATATGATGATGATGATGATGATGATTTAATGACCCTATAAATACCCATATGAAGTCTTATTAAGGATTTCCTATATATAAAGTTTAAAAGTTTAAAGGTCGCTCATGAATGGCAGAGGCAAGGAACAGTGACAATGACCTAGCATGACAAAGTCCAAGAGACTGCCAATATATATATATATATATATATATATGATTAGCTCCCAATAACCACCCTCTCCACCAAAGCTAGGACCAGGGAGGGCTAGGAAATGGCTGCTGATGACTCAGCAGTTAGACCTGTAGGCTCCCCGACACCCCTCTTCTTTAGCTCACAAGGATGGTAGGGTTGCAGACTCTTCAAAAAACTAATAACCTTGAGAGACCTAGAACCCCTGTTGAGCAGATCACCAAGCAGGGACGTTTTACAACAGGCTATCACAATTTTCCCTATGTTAAAGTCACCATACATGCAGGGATCATGATCAACCCACACCAAGATCTCACTATCGCAAGACTTCGCCACTTTTGGCATATCGAGGTGACACCATAAAACACCAGTACCGATATCGTATGCTTCATTCGTTGGATGTATGGCGGCCTTTAGACTGAGTCCATTGACGAGTCATCTCACCTAGCCTACTTCAGGGCTCGGTTCTTGCACCACTATTGTTTAATATATATATATATATATATATATAAAGATATATATATATATATATATATATATATAATCAAACCCTCCAAACAAAACGCCCACAGATTCATCTATGCAGACAATCTGTATGTGGCCACACACGTCACCACCTTTCAAGAAGTTGAAACACGACTAATATATATATATATATATATATACTGTATATACAGTATATCCCAGTTGTCCTGGGATGAGTCATCCTCGAACCATATATATATATATATATATATATCGTTTTATTTCATTCATAACTATTCGCTTCAAGAGTTGATTACTATTTGTTACTCCCTCAAAACCGATTTCCCCAAAGACGGGATAAATCTACGTCACTTGAAAGAGGTCTTCACAATAGGAACAGAAAGCTAGACCTCGAATCCTTGGGCCGTATCTCTCGTAGGATTTCCCGAATCCTATTTCCCTGCCAATGCCCTGTCCATCACCGCAAGAGGCACGTCCTATTGACTTTCCTTTCCTTGGGGACTTTTCTATGGATGGGGAATATCGGCCTCAATCTCAGATACTCTTTTTAGCAGATTTTATCTTACCTTTTTCTGGGGATTTAATTTTTTTCAGATTTTGTTTTACATATTTTTCGTTGGATTTCTTTTTTTTTCAGATTTTACTTTCCCCCCTTTTAGGGGATTTCATAATCTTTTACAAATTTTATTTTCCCCCTTTTTGGGAGTTCATCATTTCTTTCAGATTTTATTTTCCCCCTTTTTAAGGGTTTCATCATTTTTCAGATTTTTTTTTGTGGAATTTCATTATATTTTTCAGATTTTATTTAATCTTTTTTGTGGAATTTCATTATATTTTTCAGATTTTATTTACTCTTTTTTGAGGAATTTAAATTTTATCAGATTTCACTTAACATTTTTTTTTCATCGTTTGAGAAATTCCATTAATTTTTATGGGGGAATTTCGGATGAGTCTTTTAAGAAAATCTGTCTCTTTGTGACGTGTTATTTCAAGAAAATAATTAGTCCTCATACGGTCTTTTTTTTATTTTCTGTTCAAATCTCGAAACACCAATTTAATATTACAGAGCCAGGATGGATCCTCCCTTAGTGTAGAGAGTTGATCATAAAAAGCACCTTGATTTAAAAAAATTACATTTGCGTTTTAGATCGACCCCACTTGCCTCCACCCCCCCCCCCACTCATTTCTGTAAAGACTTGATCAAAAGTATTGTTTTTTCTTAAAAGTTTCTTCAATTGGAACATATTTCTTAGCTGTGTGTTTCAATCCCTGGTCTTTCCGTTAGCAATTTCAGCTAATTCTTAAAATAAATCTGTTCTAAAACTTGCAGTGTCTGATATAACTTATTCGTTACGTGTTAGAATTCAATCTTTGCTTAATCTTAGTTATAAGTATTAGTTATAAGTATTAGTTATAAGTATTAGTTATGAGTATTAGTTATAAGTATTAGTTTTATAAGTATTAGTTATAAGTATTAGTTTTATAAGTATTAGTTATAAGTATTAGTAATTCGAAGCTCTTATGTCGTGGTGATCTTGTGCTTAAAAACAATGTTTCTTGTAGAAAGACCTACAAGAAATTATATCTATAAACACAATTTCAGCCATGAAAATAATTTATTACTTGCCTATAAAGAGTTTAGGAAAAAAATGTTTTTTTTTTTTTTTTTTTAATTCAAACATTTTAAGGACTGTAAATATGTGAAAAAATAGAAAAACAATGTGTGTTTTCTTTTAATTAAAAAATTTTAAGGACTGTAAATATGTGAAAAAATAGAAAAAAAAATGTGTGTTTTTTTCAATTAAAACATTTTAAGGACTGTAAATATGTGAAAAAATAGAAAAAAAATGTTTTTTTCTTTTCAATTAAAACATTTTAAGGACTGTAAATATGTGAAAAAATAGAAAAAAATGTGTGTTTTTTTCAATTAAAACATTTTAAGGACTGTAAATATGTGAAAAAATAGCAAGTTGCATGATGGAGGTTACTGTAACATTTAGATTTTATGTTAATTGGCCACTCAGGACTATTACAAGAGGTTGGGCAGCAAAGTAATGCCTACAGTGAACCGCACGACGTGCACTGACGGCCTTTTCAGTGAGAGAGAGAGAGAGAGAGAGAGAGAGAGAGAGAGAGAGAGACGGTCTACCAAGTACTATGAAAATACTGTTTCGTAAATCATATGATCAATTAAAATATCAATCACTTTATCTCTATCATACAAACAAACAAATAAAAAAATCCAACAAAAAAAAGACACAAAAACATGAAAGGCAAAAGAATGAAGACAAATGAAGAGAGAAAACAACAATAAGATATTTAGCAGCGTCCTTAGGGCGAGGCGAAATTGAAGCGGGAGGCAATTAGAGACTGAAAAACTTTCGCGGGGAAAGGGGGGGGGGGGGGGGTTGGCCTATTCGCCTGCCCCTCCCCCTCCTCCCACCAAGTGACGTACGATGTTCAATGCAACATTTATTTCTCACAAAAAGAAGATAAGTTTGCGTTTGTGTAGGATACAAAAGACGCACACATTTGCTAGGTCCAGGGGTCGTTCCGGTTCTACTACCCGGCTCTTAGGTTGTGGTGGGGTCTATGTGTTAACGTTCCTGACTGGCGATTGCCAGACTGGGGTTCGAGTCCCGCTCAAACTCGTTAGTTCTTTTGGTCGCTGCAACCTCACCGCATAATTGCTAGGTCCAGGGGTCGGTCCGTTTCTACTACCCGGCTCTAGGGTTGTGATGGCCTATGTGTTAACGTCCTTGCCTGGTGATTGCCAGAGTGGGGTTCGAGTCCCGCTCAAACTAGCTAGTTCTTTTGGTAGCTGCAACCTCAAAATCCTTGTGAGCTAAGGATGGGGGGCTTGGGAGAGTCTAGAGGTCTATCTACTGAGTCATCAGCAGCCATTGCCTGATCCTCCTTGGGCCAAGAGGGGTTTGGGCGCTGATCACATGTAGGCCTATACATGGTTAGTCTCTGTGGTATTGTCCTGTTTGATAGGGCAATGTCACTGCCCCTTGCCTCTGCCATTCATGAGCGGCCTTTAAACCTTTAAACTGTCAGTTGCTAAGGTCACCATAAAGGCCATAAACTAAGTTTTAAAAAATGGGATAGCCTTGCAACCTCATCCCCTAAAAAAGAACAGTTAAGAACGCTAAGTTTATAACCTATTTGAAGACAATTCTAAAGAGGCAAAAAAATACTCTTATTTTAAGGAATAAAAAATACTTTCTTCTTCCTTCAAAAAAGATCTTAACATTAACAAATAAATATTTTTAGCCAGAAAATTGTGTCTCTCTCGGGACATTTTGAGGAAAAAAACCTTTAAATTCACATAACAATTTGCTGAATAGAAAAACTACTACAGGATGTTAATAGCCAACTGATTACTGAACTTTCACGTGTATGCCTCATTAGGTTTATTGAACGAGAGCATCTCTCTCTCTCTTTCAAGCTTCGGAAAAAAGTGATGAAGATAGGAACTCATTTAAAGAGATCTAAACAAAATATATGAATGGGCGGAGATAAATAGGATGGTATTCAACTCCGGTAAATTCGAATCGATAAACTATGGAAACAGAGAAGGAATGGTATATGCATACAAGGGACCTAATAATGAGACAATCACAAACAAGGAAGCAATTAAAGACCTTGGTGTAATGTTAAATAGGAATATGTTATGCAACGACCAAATAGCAACACTGTTGGCTAAATGTAAAGCAAAAATAGGAATGCTATTCAGACACTTTAAAACAAGAAAAGCTGAACACATGAATTTGCTTTACAAAACTTATGTACACTCGAGTACTGCAAAGTGATATGGTACCCCGCACTACCAAAAGGATATTGCACAAATAGAGAGTGTACAAAGGTCCTATACTGCTAGAATAGAAGAAGTTAAGGAACTTCACTACTAGGAAAAACTTCAATTTTTAAAATAATAGTCTAGAAAGGAGAAGAGAACGCTACATGATAATACAAGCATGGAAACAAATCGAAGGAATTACTAAAAAACATCACGGAGCTAAAATATCTGAAAGAGCAAGTCGAGGTAGATTAATAGTGCCCAAAACTATACCAGGAAAACTAAGGAAGTCACACAGGAAATTAATCCACTACGCACCAGCATCGATAATGCAGCGACTATTTAATGTGCTGCCAGCTCATCTAAGAAACATATCAGGAGTGAGCGTAGATGTGTTTAAGAATAAGCTCGATAAATACCTAAGATGCATCCCAGACCATCCAAGACTGGAAGATGCTAAATTCACCGGAAGATGCATTAGCAACTCTGGTGGATATACGAGGTGCCTCACACTGAGGGACCTGGGGGTACCCAAACATAGAATAAGGCAACAAGGTAAGGCTCTCTCTCTAAGCTCCCGAATAAAGTTACATCGTTAACTCCTCTCTCTCTCTCTCTCTCTCTCTCTCTCTCTCTCTAAGGCTTTCGAAAAGTTACATTGTTGACTCTCTCTCTCTCTCTCTCTCTCTCTCTCTCTCTCTCTAAGGCTTTCGAAAAGTTACATTGTTGACTCTCTCTCTCTCTCTCTCTCTCTCTCTCTCTCTCTCTCTCTCCAAGAAAATAGCAAAACGAAATACGAATTCTGTTAACAGCAAGTGGTTGAAATACAAAAAAAAAATCAAGAAGTATAACCAATGAAATGATTTTAACTGCGAATTAAACAATGTACAAAAATCGAATATGTTAATCAATCGAGATTGAAAAATATATCATCAAACTATTACTATGTCTCCATTCCGTGTTAGATACAAATTTATATATGAATTATCTGTTTTAATGTTTTTTTTTATTCTTTATTGTAATTTTTCATTACTTCTTATATAGTTTATCTATTTCCTTATTTCCATTCCTCACGGCTATTTTTCCCTGTTGGAGCCCCTGGGCTTATAGCATCTTCCTTTTCCAACTAGGGGTGTAGCTTGGCTAGTAGTAGTAGTAATAATAATAATAATAATAATAATAATAATAATAATAATAAATAATAATAATAATAAAGGTGTCTGGTTTCAGTTCCAGTTTCAACAGAATAGATGCTCACCAGATCATCAGCTGGGCAAGCCCAACCCCCCTTATGTGATTCCCAACCACACCCGTAACCTCCCCAGTAAACAGCTTAAAACTCACGGTCCCAGGCTTTGATCGATTTGCTACCATGCGAAAGCAAGGCGGAATACGTCATCACTGTACTAGACAGTTAACAGTCAATATCTATACTTTAAGAATCATTTCTCAGTCAAAGGATTTTAAGGAAATAAGTTACATTTTTAATTTATAATGAAAAAACCTATTCATATTTTTCTAAATATTACAGACGACTTGAATATTTTCGAACACAAAAAGTAAGAAATATATCGCAGCATTTAGGCCAATGTTACCAGACAATGTTTTGATGTTTAAAAAAGGGGAAATTAAATGGGACAATTAAACACCAAAGGAAACACGTTTTTACACTAATTTTTAATTGAAGAAAAAATATTTAATATATTTTTTTTAAACATTACAGACGACTTCAATATCTTTTTAGCACAAGAAGCAATAAATATATATATATATATATATATATATATCTCATAAGATTTAGGGCCAATGTTACCAGACAATGTTTTGATGTTTAAAAAAAAAAGGAAATTAAATTGGACGATTTAACATCCAAAATGAAAAAATGAAAAATGAAAAGAAAGCGACAAGATCCAATTTCTGGATGCAAAATTCCATTATCTTTCCACAAAGCATCGGGTCGAAACTGCAACTGTTTCTCATTGCACAGGAATAAAGCAATTGCATAATGAATGCTCTGCAAAAAAAAAAAAATAGTTGTTGTTGGAGAGTTTTGACAAATGAACAAAAAAATAAAAAATGTAAAACATGAAATATGGGCCTCCTGATGCACGGACGAGTGTGTGTGTGTGTATGTGTGTGTGTGTGTGTCCTTTGCAAAAAGAGAGAACTACTGTATGTCTGTTTCTATGCCTTGATTTGCAATTGCTATGACCTATGCGTTGCAAAAACCCCAAAAGAATGCTAATATCTTTTGTTTTTTCTCGTTTTCTTTTATTTTGGCCATGGAATATGATCTATACGGATTTGCTCGCATTGTTAGGTAGCATTCATAATTTTTTTTTTTTCTAAATCATACATTGCCCCTTCAAGTTAACAGAAGTAAAAATGTATTAATATTCACGTACGGCCATTTCAGTTCCATCATTTGAAAGTTATGTCTCCATTTATCTTAATATATTCCTGTGACATTTTGCGTCAATGCCAGAATTATTCGAAAAAATTTTCCCCCACCTGTTTTGGGCAAACGATGTTCGGTGA
>NC_090754.1:94676587-94678174 GCF_036898095.1 Palaemon carinicauda | reverse complement strand
AAATGGAAATTTTTCAAAAACGTCTCGTGAAACTCAAAGGAATGTTAATGTATATTTTTTTGGGGGGAGGGGGGGGGGCTTGAAATGGTTAGGGCGTGAAAATGCCCTTTTAATCCTTCCACGTAAAACGTAAAAATTCGCATTTCTCTGTAACGTTATAAAGAGGTTAAGTTTAAAGCCTCAAGTCTGAAAAATTCTGAAGGTAGAGAAATAAGGTATGGTATGGCTAGCATTTTGCAATTCTGTAGACTCGCATTTATAACTCTCTCTCTCTATCTATCTATCTATCTATCTATCTATATATGTATATATATATATATGTATATATATATATATATAATGTGTACGTACGTGTATGTGTGTATCATCAACTATATTTAAATTAAGAGGACCTAAAATTTTATTAATTTTAGTTTTGATGTCACTGGGTAAGAATTAATTTTGTAGACTAGACAATGAGATAATTTTTTTTCAATAATATAATACCAACCATGAGTTTGAGAGAGAGAGAGAGAGAGAGAGAGAGAGAGAGAGAGAGAGCACTCGCAAATCCTCACATTATTATCATGGAATCCTCTTTTAACCTCAAAGTTATATACAGTCTCTTTCTGGTCCCTCGCCCGGACAATATAACAATATATGCATTGACTTCGCTTTCTCTGCTTGCTTTCAAACCCTTCCCCTCTCCCACGTGTCCCCAACAACCATCGAGAAACGCTTGTAGTTGCTTGCAAACATTTTATTTTATTGAATTGTTGCCTGTGATCAAGATTTGTGAATTCAAGAACATTTGTCTGTTTTCCAAAAGGTATACTGGCGGGACTTAGTCTTGCTGTCAGTTATTTTGCACGAGAAATGTAATATCTCCTGTATGCAGCAATTGCTCTCTCTCTCTCTCTCTCTCTCTCTCTCTCTCTCTCTCTCTCTCTCTCCCAAAAATTTATTTTCTAAACCATTTCTAGAAAAGTTTTGTCTGCTAGAAAAAAAATAACTTTACTGTGTTGTAAAAACTAAAGTTCGTCTCTCTCTCTCTCTCTCTCTCTCTCTCTCTCTCTCTCATGGTTGGTGTCATATGACTGAAAAAATTTCCTAAAACAATTTTCAACAAAGACTTGTTTCTCTTCCAGGAAAAAATAATTTTACTGGGATGTAAAAAGAAAGCACTCTCTCTCTCTCTCTCTCTCTCTCTCTCTCTCTCTCTCTCTCACTGAATTTTAGCTGACCATGAATGTATTATTACTCCATGTCATTTTTTCTTTACCTTTACCCGAAAACTTAATCTTCGGAGTTCAGTATCTGAAAGAGATTTTTTTTTTTTTACTTTGGCAACTGTCTAACTTATCTTCAGTGGATTTTAGGTCAACCAATAGTTCGCTCACACATTAAAAAAGGGGTAATAAAAGAGAGAATCGAAACGCGAAACCACACTCAGGACGTTTTAAGAAAAAACTTAATTTGGATTCATTTACATTTAACAATTATTATCCTTTACATGAGTCACATCTGTCGTCCAGCCCGGGTACATTTTTCTCTCTCAGCACTGACCAATATATATGTACTTAAATACAGGTACAGTTGGCCGCAGTA
>NC_090754.1:94656587-94671587 GCF_036898095.1 Palaemon carinicauda | reverse complement strand
GTTTCCATAGCTCTTTAGCTGTCAACTAGCTTATGTTCCAAGGCTTCAGTAAGGCTCCAAGATTCCGATGCATATGTTCATAATGATAGGATCATCTAATTAAATACTTTTCTTTTTAGAGAACGTGGCATTCTACTTTTCATAATCTCATTTTGTTTCTCAAAAGCTCTCCATCCCATGCTTATCCTTCGTTTAATTTCGGTCTCAGGTCCTTGGAAAATACTTACTGTCTATCCTAGGTACGTATATTTATTTACAATCTCTAGAGGTTCGTCCATAACTCATGTCCAAACTCTTTTAATTGTAATTGAACATTATCTTAGTTTTACTCATATTCACTTTCAGTCCTGCATTTCTTCTATTCAAGTCTTCCATCATGTTTGATTTATAAATATATATATATATATATATATATATATCCCCTTAAAATCAGGCCTTTAAATTTCCGCATCTCACAACTCGTTTTATTTCATTCATAACTATTCTCTTCAAGAGTTGATTACTATTTGTTACTCCTTCTAAAACCGATTTCCCCAAAGACGGGATAAATCTGCATCACTTGAACGAGGTCTTCACAATAGGAGCAGAAAGCTAGACCTCGAATCCTTGGGCCGTATCTCTCGTAGGATTTCCCGAATCCTATTTCACTGCCAATGTCCTGTCCATCACCGCAAGAGGCACGTCTTCTTGACTTTCCTTTCCTTGGGGACTTTTCTATGGATGGGGAATATCGGCCTCAATTTCAGATACTCGTTTTATCACATTTTATTTTATCTTTTTTTCGCGGAATTTCATTATTATTTTTTTCCGATTTTATTTTACATTTTTTTGTTGGATTTTATTTTTTTTTCCGATTTAATTTTACTTTTTTTAGACGAATTTTATTATTTTTTTATGGGGGAATTTTATGAGTCTTCTAAGAAATTCTGACTTTCTTATGAAGTTTTATTTAAAGAACAAATTTAGTTTTTATTCGTTTTTTTTTATTTCCTGTTCTGATCTCAAAACAGCAATTCAATATAAAATTGAGCTTAATTGTATCTTCCCTTTCTGTAGAGAGTTGAATCATAAAAACACCTTGATTTAAAAAATGACACTTGCCTTCTAGATTGACAACCCCACACCCCTCCCCTTTGGTAAAGAGTTGATCATAACTATTGTTTTTTATTAAATTTTTCTTCAATTGCAACAAATTTCTTTGTTTTGTTTTTCAATCCTTGGTCTTTCTGTTGGCACTTTAAGCTATTTCTTAAAATAAATCTACTCTAAACTTTACAGTATCTGATGTAACTTTATTCTTTACGACTTATAAGTCAAGATTTATTTACTTTCAGTTATATTTACAATGTAAACAATCCGAACCTCTTAAGTCGTGGCGATCTTGTGGCAAGAAACAATGTTTCTTGTAGAGAGAACTACAAGAAATGGTATCCATAAGCATAATTGCAGCCAAAAAAAAAATCTATTATTTGCCTATAAAAGGTAAAAAAAAAAATAGATGTTTTGAATGATAATATTTTAAGGGCTGTAAATATGTGGAAAAAATAGCAAGTTACAAGAGGGAGGTTATTGCAACATCTAGATTTTGTCAAGAAAGAGAGAGAGAGAGAAAGAGAGAGAGAGAGAGAGAGAGAGAGAGAGAGAGAGAGAGATTTGGGCTACATTGCCCGGTGTTCGGGTCTGAGGCCACTCAGCACTATTACAAGAGGTTGGACAGTAAAGTAATGCTTACAGTGAACCCCATGATGTGCACTGACTGCCTTTCCCCCAAGAGAGAGAGAGAGAGAGAGAGAGAGAGAGAGAGAGAGAGAGAGACGTTCTACCAAATGCTATGAAAATACTGATTCGTAAATCATATGATCAGGTAAAAAAAATTAATCACTTTATCTCTATCAAACAAACAAACAAATAAAAATCCAACAAAGAAAAAAGACACAAAAACATGAAAGGCAAAAGAATGAAGACAAATGAAGAGAGAAAACAACAATAAGATATTTAGCAGCGTCCTTAGGGCGAGGCGAAATTGAAGCGGGAGGCAATTAGTGACTGAAAAACTTTCGCTGGGTGGGGGGGGGGGGGGGGGGTTGGCCTAGTCGCCTGCCCCTCCCCCTCCTCCCACAAAGTGACCTACGGTGTTCAATGTAACATTTATTTCTCACAAGAATAAGATAAGTTTGTGTTTGTGTAGGACACAAAAGACGCACACATTTGCTAGGTCCAGGGGTCGTTCCGGCTCTACTACCCGGCTCTTGGGTTGTGATGGCCTATGTGTTAATGTCCCTGACTGGTGATTGCCAGGGTGGAGTTCGAGTACCGCTCAAATTAGTTAGTTCCTTTGGTCGCTGCAACCTCACCACATAATTGCTAGGTCCAGGGGTCGGTCCGGCTCTAATACCCGGCTCTAGGGTTGTGGTGGACTATGTGTTAACGTCCCTAACTGGCAATTGCTAGACTGGGGTTCGAGTCGCGCTCAAACTCGTTAGTTCCTTTGGTCGCAGCAACCTCACATTCCTTGTGAGCTAAGGATGGGGGCGTTGGGAGAGTCTATAGATCTATCTGCTGAGCCATCAGCAGCCATTGCCTGATCCTCCTTGTGCCAAGAGGGGTTTGGGCGCTGATCATATGTATACATGGCTAGTCTCTATGGCATTGTCCTGTTTGATAGAGCAATGTCACTATCCCTTGCCTCTGCCATTCATGAGCGGCCTTTAAACCTTTAAACTGTCAGTTGGTAAGGTCACACTAAAGGGCCCAAACTCAGGTTACGAAATGGGGTAGGCTTGCAACCTCATCCCCAAAAAGAGCGCTTAAAAAAACTACTTTTAGACCCTATCTGAAACCAATTCTAAAGAGGCAAAAAAATACTTATTCTAAAAAAAATATAAAATATTTTCTTATTCCCTCAAAAAAGATCTATATATTCACAAATAAATATTTGTAACCCAAAAATTATATCTATTTCGGGACATTTTGAAGAGAAAACCTTTAAATTCACATAACATTTTGCTGTAGAAACTACTACAGGATGTTAATAGCCAACTGATTACTGAACTTTCACGTGTAAGCCTCATTAGGTTTATTGAATTAGAGCATCTCTCTCTCTCTCTCTCTCTCTCTCTCTCTCTCTCTCTCTTGCTTTCGAAAAAAGTTACATTGTTGACTCCTCTCTCTCTCTCTCTCTCTTGCTTTCGAAAAGTTACATTGTTGACCTCTCTCTCTCTCTCTCTCTCTCTCTCTCTCTCTGTTACTTGCTTTCGAAAAAAGTTACATTGTTGACCTCTCTCTCTCTCTCTCTCTCTCTCTCTCTCTAAGAAATAGCAAAGCGAAATACGAATTCTGTTAACTGCAAGTGGTTGAAATGAAAAAAAAAAAAAAAAAAAAGTGTATCCAATAAAATGATTTTAACTGGGAGTTAAATAATGCAAAAAAGCGAATATACTAATTACTTGACATAGAAATATATATCATCAAACTATTGCTATGTGGCTCCATGTCCTGTTAGATAAAAATTTCGAATACAAAAGTTAATAGTCAATATATATACATTGAGAATTATTATTATTATTATTATTATTATTATTATTATTATTGTTATTATTATTATTATTATTATTATTATTATTATTATTATTAAAGTTCTTACTCCTATTATTATTATTATTATTATTATTATTATTATTATTATTATTATTCCTCCGTCAGAGCATTTAAGGAAATACGTTTTTTCTTTCATTGTATTTAAAAAAAAAAAAAGATTTATATTTTTCTAAATATTACAGACGAATATTTTTCGAACACAAAAAGTAAAAAAAAAAATATATATCGCAGCATTTAGGCCAATGTTACCAGACAATGTTTTTACGTTTAAAAGAAAACGGAAATTAAATAGGACGATTTAACATCCAAGATGAAAACAAATGAAAAATGAAAAGAAAGCGACAAGATCCAATTTCTGGATGCAAATTCCATTATCATTCCACACAGCATCGGGTCGAAACTGCAACTGTTTCTCATTGCACACGAATAAAGCAATTGCATATGAATGCTTTGCAAAAAAAAAAAGAAAAAAAAAAAAAAAAATAACAGTTGTTGGAGAGTTTGACGAAAAATGAAAAATGTAAAACATGAAATATGGGCTCCCTGATGCACGGACGAGTGTGTGTGTGTGTGTGTCCTTTACAAAAAGAGAGAACTACTGTATGTCTGGTTCTATGCCTTGATTTGCAATTGCCATGACCTAGGCATTGCAAAAACACAGAAAGAATTCGCATATCTTTTGTTCGCTTTTATCTTCCTTTATTTTGGCCATGGAATATGACCTATACGGATTTGCTCGCATGGTTATCTAGCATTCATATTTTTTTTTTTTTAAGCATAAATTTCCCTTTCACGTTAACAAAAGTAAAATGTATTAATATTCACGTACGGCCTTTTCAGTTCAATCATTTGAAAGTTTGTCTCCATTTATCTTAATTATATTCCAGTGACCTTTTCGCGTCAATGTCAGAATTATTCTCATTTTTTCCCCCACCTGTTTTGGGCAACGATGTTCGGGGATTATTTCTCTTCCCTAAATAAAAAAAAAAATTCATTCCATTGTAAGGAATAATTAGGTCGTTTTAGGCTTGATAGAGAGAGAGAGAGAGAGAGAGAGAGAGAGAGAGAGAGAGAGAGTCTCTATGAAACTGGCTCGAGAATTGTAAGGTGTTAGTGAAATAAAAAACATAGAGAGAGAGAGAGAGAGAGAGAGAGAGAGAGAGAGAGAATCTCTATAAACCTACCTCCAGAATCGTAAGGTGTTAAGTAAAAACACACAAACAAACATACAAAGACACATCTCAAAACAAAAACCTCGCATGTATTGAAGAATCCTTCAGCCATTTCCTTTCGGCAATTAGCAGAGGGAAGTCGGAGCCTTTCCTTTGATCTCGGCCATCAAAATGATTGTGAGAGTTTCCCGTCTTTACTTAACCAGATTGCTCGCGAGACCACAGACTTTGTCTCCAACACAAATAGAAAAGCTTCATCTTCATTGTCGGGGGGGGGGGGGGGGGGGGGGGGGGGGGGGGGGACGGTTGGAGCTCCCAAGGTGACATTTTGATATTTTCTTTACAAACACAAGCTTTTTTAGTAACTTTAACTCTTTGGTTCGTTTAATTAAGATATGCAAGTGGCTATAATTCATGCATTTATTGTATTACGATATGCAAGTGGCTATCATCTGTGAATTTGTTGAATTAATATATGCAAGAGGCTATCATCCCTAAATTCACCGAATTAAGATATTAAATTTATTGAATTAAGATATGAAAGTCCCTGACTTTTTTTAATTAAGATATGCAAGGCAATATCATTCCGAAATTTATTGAATAAATATAAGAAGGCGGGTCCATCCCATTGTTTATTGAATTACGATATGCAAGTCTACGGAATCTATTTATTACAATTAAGATATTACAACTGCCTCTAATTCCTACCTCCATTTAACTAAGACATGAAATAGACATAAGAATACAGATTATGTCTTATCAATTCTTTTTTTTTTAAGTTAAAACTTTATAATTAGGCAGGAATATTACTAATCAGATTGCTCAGTACATTGTCTGTTTTTTTTTTTTTCTTTTTTTTTCGGCCTGTCTTGGAGAAGATCTTGTATCTTCTTGATGTAAACTTTGAAGACTTGATGGTATTTAACCGTTGTTTCTTTTATCAATAAATGGATATTATATCAATTTCACCTATTATTTTATGAATTAAAATATAAAATCTATTGGAAACTGAATTCCATAATAGAAAACCAGACAATTATTTTTCAGGGGAAAGAGTCAAGGATGGTCCTGGCGAGAGAGAGAGAGAGAGAGAGAGAGAGAGAGATGGTAACACTTCCATATTGATACATATATACAGTATACAGTATATTCCATTTATTCATCAAAATTATTTTTCACTTCCTATTTATTTCCTTACAAAAACAATTATTTAAATTAATTAAAAAACCTTTCTTTGAAAACATACCCATATCTTTTTGTCTTTTATACCTGGTTGTTATGAAGCACTTTTACATTATGGCAAAAACTCTTTTGGTTGCCTTTGATACGTAACCCCCCCCCCTCTCACTCTCTCTCTCTCTCTCTCTCTCTCTCTCTCTCTCTCTCTCTCAAAGATCAACATAAAAATAAGGTATAACCTACAGAAGCTACTATGTAACGTTTTACCCCAAGTCATCTTACCTTCATATGCATTTCCCTTCTTTTTCACTAAATTTCTCTCAAACATTTTAACTTTACATATTGTTCTATTTTCGTCTGGATGAAAGTCACCCCTACTTGATATTGGATAACTGACAACAGTCCCCCCCCCCCCCCAAACCCCTTCCCATTCCCCGCCCATGTTTTCCCTTGGACGAATGTCACCCATACTCAGGAGACTTTTATTTCGTATATTTTTACTTACTTATGTAGGCCTACACATAGTGTCAATACTGACGGTAGTATAAAAGATTATTGGGATGGGAAGTCTTAAATCCAAGGGACACTTCGAATTGACTCAAAGAGAAAGTGGATGAACTAAAAGACATTGATTACGAAAGAGTAGAAACAAAAGTACAAAAGAAAATAGAACGAGGAAACTCCCTTTGGCTTCAAAATTTATATACAAAAAGAGGGATTCAATTTACCCTTCTGGCGTCTGGCCTCAGAAAGCTGGGGAAAAAATCTCTCCAATAAATTCGGTTGATTGCGGTTTTATGGACACACAGAGAGACAGAGAGACAGAGAGAATGAGAGAAAAAGAGGGAAAGAGAGAAAGAAGGGAAAAATTGAGGAAGCCTAACTATCCTTACCAATTAGAAGTTGTGGACGAGTTGACTTCTCCCATGATTTATTGATGCTATTTACGTTCAGTTATACCTATTTAAAGGATATTTTTCAATCTACTTTTCTGAGGGATGTTTTCTATTCTTAATAAGTAAAGGGATATTTCCTACTATGAATAAGTAAAGGGGACATTTTCTACTCTAAATAAGTTAAGGGATGTTTTCTTTTTTGAATAAGTAAAGGGATCTTTCTACTCTAAATAAGTTAAGGGATGTTTTCTTTTTTGAATAAGTAAAGGGATCTTTCTACTCTAAATAAGTTAAGGGATCTTTCTACTCTAAGTTAGTAAAGGAATCTTTCTACTCTAAATAAGTTAAGGGATATTTCTACTCTAAGTAAGTAAAGGATCTTTCTACTCTAAATAAGTAAAGGGATGTTTTCTTTTTTGAATAATTAAAGGGATCTTTCTACTCAAAATAGGTTAAGGGATCTTTCTACTCTATATAAGTAAAGGGATATTTCTACGCTACGTAAGTAAAGGGATCTTTCTACTCTAAATAAGTAAAGGGATCTTTCTACCTTAAATAAGTAAAGGGATCTTTCTACTCTAAAAAGTAAAGGGATCTTTCTACCTTAAATAAGTAAAGGGATCTTTCTACCTCTAAATAAGTAAAGGGGATCTTTCTACCTTAAATAAGTAAAGGGATCTTTCTACCTTAAATAGGTAAAGGGATCTTTCTACTCTAAATAAGTAAAGGGATCTCTCTACTCTAAATAAGTAAAGGAACATTTTCTACTCTAAATAAGTATAAGGGATCTTTCTACTCGAAATAAATAAAAGGAACCTTTCTACTCTAAGTACAGGGATCGTTCTATTCTAAATAGGTAAAAGGATTTGTCTACTCTAAATAAGTAAAGGGATCTTTCTACTCTAAACAAGTTAAAGGGAAGTTTTCTACTCTGAATCGATTAATACAAAAAGGCCGATAGGAAATTACTCATCATGAATTTGGGACATATTGAACGGCGATGGAACCAAGGAGGCCCTTCAGCGCTGATGTTCAACTAGGATCTTAAAGAAGGTTGGACCGCTATATGGTTCAAAGGAAACGTAATCAGGAGTACAGGGCTAAAAAGAAGAACTCTTCATATACCTATCAGTACTGCCTACAGTACCCCGCGCGAGATGCACTGATGGCATTAGTTGACTTCAGCAATATCTCGTCTTTTATCTAACAGAAAAATATATTTGACATTAAATATATCTTTGGTATACAATGTTATATAATTAAATCTGAAATCAACAACCAATATGGCAGTTATGAATTTCAACTTTTCCTTATTTTTATAAATATCTATTAATAAACTGAAGAAATTTAGAATTTCAAATTCTATTTCTTTGACTCGATTGAATTTCAAAATATTTTATATAATTTTTTTTTCGAATCGCAACCCACCATTGCAAATTTATTAATAAACAGTGAATTAATTACAACAGCAATAATAATAATAATAATAATAATAATAATAATATATAATAATAATAATAATAATAATAATAGTAAAATGCAGTTTTAAGAGTTGGAATTTTAACCAATGTATTTGAACTCTCTCTCTCTCTCTCTCTCTCTTCTCCTCTCCCTCTCTCTCTCTCTCTCTCTCTCCTTCGCACGGTTTTCCCTTCTCTGAGTTTTACTTTCAAGTGAATGGTAGAGACACGTTGAGGTTATCCGGAATAATTGAAGAGAGAGAGAGAGAGAGTGAGAGAGAGAGAGAGAGAGAGAGAGAGAGAATATTTTGTAATATATTAAAAAGCTACATTGATTAGTGGTACACCTGTCGTCTAATAACAGTAGATTTATGAATAACGTTTAGGAATTCATCTCAGAATATTTAACATCAAATAGGACAAGAAAAATTATATGTTAATCATAGAAAGACATTATATATATATATATATATATATATGTATATATTATTTAAAAAAACAAATCCAAATAGTACTGATAGCTTACTGCTATTAGCTACCATGTCATTATATGTGTGTGTATGTATGTATATATATATATATATATATATATATGTAATCTATATATATCGAGAGAGAGAGAGAGAGAGAGAGAGAGAGAGAGAGAGAGAGAGGTGTACTAATTTTGGGTAATACAAAAATGGACATAAATAAAAAATATTTTGTATTTAAAGCTTTTTAAATCTGTACCTTCCTAAAAAATTATGAATAACTGACAAATTTTCGTGAAAACGTTCAAAAACATCACGGACCTCCAGACTAGTACAGTGGTAACATGTTCGCCTAGCAATTGCATGGCAGCAGATCGATCCGCGCTCAGGACCGTGAGTTTAAGGTGTTTACTGGGGGAGGCCACTGCTGTGCTTGCTCACCACAGTGGGTGGAGGGAGGGCGCTTGCCCGGCTGATGTTCTGGTGAGCATCTATTCTGATGAAAGTGGAACTGAAAACCAGACACCTTTAATCTTTAATTTCATAAATCAGGTCACTAATCTCACGGTTCAGGTCAGTACTCTCCCGGATCAGAACATTAGCCTCGCAGTTCAGGTTACTATATCTCATAAATCATGCCACTAATCTCACATATCAGGTCCTTAATTTCATGGGTATTAATCTCAGCCACTAATCTCGCGACGGATATTAATCTCAGCCACTACCCTCACAGATCTGATATATAATCTCCCAAATCGGGCTTATAATATTTGGGATCTGGACTCTAATCTCACAGATAAGGTCATTAACTTCACTGATAAGGTTACTAATCCCACTGATAACGTCACTAATCTCACTGAATGGCCCAGTAATCCCACTGATTAGGTCACTAATCCCACTGATCAGGACACTAGCCTCCCTGATAAGGTCACTAATAATCACAGATAATGGTTACTAAGCTCACTGATAAGGTCACTAATCTCTCTGATAAAGTTAATAATTCCACTGGAAAGGTCACTAATCTCACTGATAAGGTCACTAATCATACTGATTACGTCACTGAACCCACTGATCAGGTCACTAATCTCACAGATAAGATCACTACTTTCCCTGTTAAGGTCACTAATTTCGCTGTTAAGATCACTAATCCCATTGATCAGGTCACTAATTTCACTTATAAGGTCACTAATCTCTCTGATAAAGTTAATAATTCCACTGAAAAGGTCACTAATCTCACTGATAAGTTCACTAATCATACTGATTGGGTCACTAAAACTCACAGATAAGGTAACTATTTTCCCTGATAAGGTCACTAATTTCGCTGTTAAGATCACTAATCCCACTGATCAGGTCACTAATTTCACTAAGGTCACTAATAAGGGTCCCGAATCTCAATGATAAGGTCATTAAGCTCAATGATAATGACACTAATCCCACTAACCTCGCTGATAAGGTCACTTATCTAACTGATAAGGTCATTACTTTCACTGATAATTTCATGGAACAGGTCACCCCCACTCACGGTTCAGCTCAATAATTTCACTGTAAAGTGTTCCTTTACTTGAAATTCCTCAACATTCTTTACCTTCCTCTATACTAAATCTTATCAAATTCTCTCTCTCCTCTCTCTCTCTCTCTCTCTCTCTCTCCCCAGGAGCAATATGGAGTCTCCGCGGATGGACAAAAAAGTCTTTTGAAACATCAAAAATTTTGTAACACCTTGTAGCTCTCTCTCTCTCTCATCTCTCTCTCTCTCTCTCTCTTTAAATTCATCTACATTCTCTATATATATCCAGTATCTAATTAAACTCTCTCTCTCTCTCTCTCTCTCTCTCTCTCTCTCTCTCTCCCCCCTTTCAATTTTCCCTTTGACATCATCTAAGACTTCTTCTTAAACAACACGGTACTTTGGGGCCGGTAGCAAATCTCGTTTCTGAGGTGATGACAGAGACGCCCCCCCCCCCCCCCCCCCATTCAGCTGAAGGCAAGGTTCTACTATGCCATTAGAGAAACGGAGAAAAATACTCTATCTTTGTAATTCTTGAAGAAATGATTCAAGAAAGGCTTATTGTACCGCTCTAGGAGAGAGAGAGAGAGAGAGAGAGAGAGAGAGAGAGAGAGAGAGAGTAAATGGTCGCTGATAACAGGGGGAATAAATGAGTGTCCTTGTTTCTTCTTAAATTTAACTGATAGGGGTTTTGGGATTTAAAACATTTATATCTATCTATCTATCTATCTATCTATCTATCTATCTATATATATATATATATATATATATATATGTATTATATATATGTATATATATAATATATATATATTATACATACATATATATAGACATATATATACATGTATCTATATTTATATATATACATACACACATATGATAAATTTTGCACATTTTTACGTGTTTTTCATATTCAAATATAGCCATATATATTTTGATATATTAATGTCTGGATTCTCTTAACGACCTCGGGATCAGAGCCCCAGGCGAAATCTCACAAAGACAAGAGCTTGGCTCCGGCCGGGAATCGAACCCTGGTCGGCAAGCTTATATAGACAGTGACTAACCCATTCGGCCACGAAGGAAGATAAAAGTCAATGACAATTCTACTGTACTTATACCCGTCGAATTCAGGTATTTTGTACTTAGAATTGAAATCAACCCATCTTCACCATCGTAGCTAATTGGTAGTTTGTTACTTGGCATTCAATTAATGATAAATTTTGCACATTTTTACGTGTTTTTCATATTCAAAATAAGCCATATATATTTTGATATATTAATGTCTGGATTCTCTTAACGACCTCGGGATCAAGAGCCCCAGGCGAAATCTCACAAAAGACAAGAGCTTGGCTCCGGCCGGGAATCGAAACCCTGGTCGGCAAGCTTATATAGACAGTGACTAACCCATTCGGCCAACGAAGGAAGATAAAAGTCAATGACAATTCTACTGTACTTATACCCGTCGAATTCAGGTATTTTGTACTTAGAATTGAAATCAACCCATCTTCACCATCGTAGCTAATCAGTGGGTATAAGTACAGTAGGAATTGTCATTGACCTTTTATCTTCCTTCGTGGCCCGAATGGGTTAGTCACTGTCTATATAAGCTTGCCGACCAGGGTTCGATTCCCGGCTCGGAGCCAAGCTCTTGTCTTTGTGAGATTTCGCCTGGGGCTCTGATCCCGAGGTCGTTAAGAGAATCCAGACATTAATATATCAAAATATATATGGCTTATTTGAATACACACATATATTATACATATACATATGCATACATACATATATATATGTGTGTATAAATATAGATATATATATATATATATATATATATATATTCATATAAGCCACACTTTTAAAAAAAACCGTAATTTTAGTTGGAAATTCTCCATAAAAATATACTGTTTTCTTCCGTATTTCAGTAAAATACAGGCGACGGTAATATTTACCCTATCATTCTTTTTTCAGGTTGGTGACCGTAATATCCGTTTAAAAAAATGGTAAATGCCTGGCAACATTTATTCCAAGACTTTTACTGTTTTTTTATACGGAAAATTTTTAAACAGTGCATATTACCCTTTTAATATCTGGATTCTTTCTACCTAGGGATCAGAGACCCACAGGAGAATCAGCTTACAGCCACAAAAGGAAAAGTGTAAAGACTTCATAGGAATCATCAAAGAATCCGTTGAAGCAAAAGGAGAGATGTAAGCAGAGGAAGCTAAAAAATAAAAATTAGTAAAACCATATATAAATTCGCTCCAACTTATCCCTAATTCATCGAAGGTCCCGTTTCTCTCAAAAGTAGAGAAACTAACTTGTGTATCAATATTTGAACTTCTGGTTCCAACACCCCTTTACTTCCTTCCTTCCTTCCTCCCTTGCTATACACAGCCTGTGTCAATGAATGTTCTTCAAGGAGAGAGAGAGAGAGAGAGAGAGAGAGGAGAGAGAGAGAGAGAGAGAGAGTTACAAGGATTTTGGATGTTTCAAGGACATTTTAGTCACATCCGCGGAGACTTCATTTGCTCTCTGGAGAGAGAGAGAGAGAGAGAGAGAGAGAGAGAGAGAGAGAGAGTTTGAAAGTTTGTGACATTTAAACTTGAGAAATCACAGACGGCTCAAGTTCAAAGGCCCTAATCACATATCAAAGGGAAATGCCAAGTTACCTGTTTTTTTTTTCAAGGTGTTATTCAATAGAAAAAAAATTAATTCATATTTATTTTATTCATTTTAAGTCTTATTCAATTATATTTTTTCTGTTTATTAATGTTTATTTCATTTATCACATTAAGGGAAGACGCGAAGATGCATACCTTATTTAAAGTATTATTCATTTTTTTAACTGTTTGTACTTCATTCATTTAAGGTATTATCGAATTATATCTATATATTAATGTTAATTGATTAATCAAGCGTGTTACTCTATTTAATTACCTTCTACTGTACTGGTGTATATTGATTTTATCAAGATATTCAATTTAAAAAATTCTGATATTGTGAAATATACGTCCCTCAGTAGAAGAATTTTTCAACTTGATCAGTTTCTGTTGTATGGATGTATTCGCTGATTTTATCATTCGATTTTATTCTGATGTATTATTGCATAATTCACGTTCTAAAATACAAAAATTGTTTGCACCATTATCAGATGCTTTACAAGATAAATATGATTATTTTATTAAGTCTTTGACTCAATGTGTATACTTGTTTTTTTGAACTGTTTGCTTTATTTATTTGTTTTTCAAATCACGAATCTTCTTTTTAGGTTTTCCATTTAATAAAATTGTTAAAGTGAAAACCCCTTTTAATTGATCTATGTGAATAGATACTTATAAAAATGAATAATAACAACAACAATAATAATAATAATAATAATAATAATAATAATGATAATAATAATAATAACAACCACAACAACACAATAATTAATATTATTATTAATAATAATAATAATAATAAAAATAACAACAACAACAACATAATAATAATTAAATTAGTAATAATAACAATAATAATAATAATAATAATAATAATAATAATAATAATAACAACAACAACAAGAAGAAAATAATAATAATAATAATAATAATAATAATAATAATAATAATAATAATAATAATAATAATAATAATAACAGCTACATAAATTATAATAAATGATCAGCCAATAAAGGTATATTCATGTATTTACAACTACCATTCAATCTCGATCTTCAATTCAGCAAACTTGTTTATTAGAAGGGCGTTCACTAATGAATCAAAAGCCGAAGTTGATCAACTGCAAGCAATGAATTTATATTAATTTCTGTCTGTCTAATCACGGGTGGCAAACTTTGAGTGATGGGGAGTCGGAACGAAATTACTGTGATAGGGGAGGTCGCATCCCTTAGTTGGGTTTGCCCAGTAATGATAAATTTGATATAAATTGATTTAATATATTTGAAATAAAAATTAAAAAATTGGCTTTTTAAGGTTCTTGTCTGTTTATTATCATTATTATTATTATTACTTGTTAAGCTACAACTCCAAGTTGGAAAAGCAGGATGCTATAAGCCCAGGGGCCCCAACAGGGAAAATAGCCCACTGAGGAAAGGAAAGATTATTATTATTATTATTATTATTATTATTATTATTTGCTAAGCTACAACCCTAGTTGGAAAAACAGGCTGCTATAAGCCCAGGGGCCCCAACAGGGAAAATAGCCTAGTGAGGCAAGGAAACAAGGTAAAATAAAATATTTTTTAGAGACAGTAATAACATTAAAACAAATATTTTCCTATACAAGCTATAAATAATTTAACAAAATAAGAGGAAGAGAAATTAAAGAGAATAGTGTGCTCGAGTGTACCTCTCAAGCAAGAGACTCTAACCCAAGACAGTGGAAGACCATGGAACAGAGGCTATGGCACTACCCAAGACTAGAGAACTATGGTTTGATTTTGCAGTGTCCTTCTCCTAGAAGAGCTGCTTATCCATAGCTAAAGAGTCTCTTCTACTCTTACCAAGAGGAAAGTATCCACGGAACAATTACATTCCAGTAGTTAACCCCTTGAACAAAGAAGAATTATTTAGTAATCTAAGTGTGTCAGGTGTATGAAGACAGAGGGGGAATCTATAAAGAATAGGCCAGAATTTTCGTTATGTGTAGGCAAAGTGAAAGAACCCGTAACCAGCGAGAAGGATCCAATGTCCGTACTGTCTGGCCAGTCAAAGAACC